>NC_056538.1:32979421-32986921 GCF_910596095.1 Thunnus maccoyii | reverse complement strand
TATGTAATCCTGCACGTCTAAAATCCGCTTTGTGTTTTGTCTGAACACAGACACCTCTGTGTTTTTGGGCCCAGTGAGCATGCTCAGTAGAGTCCTCCGCCAGCTGGCCGAGCCGACTAACTTCCTGTCAGCTCCTCGTCCACTTTAATGGGGATAAAATAATTTAATGAAGCGACTCTTTCAGACTTTCCGAATGTTATTGGCCCAAATGAATCACGTCGCAGCCCGGCAGTTCAAATTGTGAAGAAAAGAATAATAAAGCCAAAGAGAAGCGGCACAAATGATTCTGTTTTATTCAGATTCAGTTTTTGAGTATTTTCTGTGATTTTACAGCATCATAAAAACCTCACAGCTTCACTTCATGAATCACTAAATGAATATTAACACGGCTGCTGTAGCAAAAAATACATATTTGTCCAAACACACTACAAATACTCATGTGGGTCGTCCTGGAAGTCAAACAACATATTTTGTAGTTTGCAAAACTTGTTGGTTATTAGCCATCATCTCCTCACTGAGGATTTGAATTATTGAATCTGACTAAATCTCTGACCCACTTTAAAACAAAGACACCAAACTCCTTCATTCTCTTTCTCTCTCTCTTTCTTTCTTTCTCTCAGTCCTTCGATCTCTCGTTTTTTAAATTCTTTCCAGCTTCTCTCTTCTTTTCTTCGTGTTGTTTGTTTTCACTAAACTTTTTCCGTCTCTCTTCCTCATTCCTCCTGTCTTCTTCTCATCTTCCTGTTGAGCGCTATCATTTTTCACTCATCTCTCTCTCTTCACTCTGTTACTCTCTCTCTCTCTCTCTCTAATGTCTCTGAGTGTGTGTGTGTGTGTGTGTGTGTTTCCTGTTGCCTTTAAAAGGTGATGAATGTGGCCAAGGCCTCTCATTATATGCCTCATTATAGACACACACATACACACACACACACACACACACACACACACACAGTGCTTGTTTTTGTACCCAAGGAAAAAAAAACAGTGTGTGTGTGTGTGTGTGTGTGTGTGTGTGTGTGTGTGTGTGTGTGTGTGTGTGTGTGTTTTTCTCCAGAAACACTTTATGACTTTATGATGATGGTAAACACAGTTCAGTTCGGTTTGATGGCTCGATGATAAAACATATTTTTCCGACCAATCAGAAAGCCGTCTCATAGTGGGCGGAGCTAAACTAACCCCCCCCCCCCCCCCCCCCCAGTAGGGAAAAGAGCGATGTGACCTTTAACCTTTAGTCACAGACAAACAAAACTGAGCCAATCAGAGCCTTAAAAGACCAAAAAACTATCCTGCGGTCTGATCCTGATATTACAGAAACAACAACAACAACTCTTTAAACAACATATTTCTTTGATTCAACACGACAAACATTAAATCAGCAGCTTCTATCAAAGCTTCTGAGTCATTTAAATAACTTACGAGCGGCTTTAATTAATGCAATCAGTCGACAGTTTAAAAAACCAAATGATTAAAGAAAAGTCTTCACTTCCAGCAGCCGCTGCAGCAGCAGAACTGAGGGGACCAGACCCTTTAATTTGATGCAGTGTATTAGATTATAGTAAAAATCTAATTATTTTCTTCTTGGTGACTGTGTAGAAGGACGTCATGTGGTCTAACACGGCTGACCTCAGCCTCTGCTGCTTCCTCACACTTTATATTTGTCTCTTTTTGCCAAAATTTTTGTTTCCGTTTGGCCGAAATTTTGTGTTTTTTCTTTGGCAGCTTCTCTGTGTTTTAGTGTTGAGGCTTCTGTTTGGTTCAAATCTGTCAGTGTGTGTTTGGTGGTATGTTACTAATAAAACTTGTGTGATGATGATGTGAATGTGAGCTAAAGTTCTCTTCTGTGGTCTCTGTCCTGACTCCTCTCCAGTGCAATCTGCTGTAATTACCAGTCGCTACAGGAAATGACCTCATCTGAACGATGTCTGGTAAAGTTTCCATTACAACATGACTGACTGACTGACGGATTGATTTACTGACTGATACGCACACACACGCGTTTATTAACGACCGCACGACCCAGACGCGTATCAGCATCACATCAGACACATGACACAAAGGTTTAAAGAGCAGGATCATCTGTCCTTATTGCAGAAAAATGGTGTGCAGGGACCTGTAGCGCCTCCTAGAGGGCATCAGCTGGAATGTAATTACACATAAAAGCATGTTAATGAACACAAAATCCTCGGTTTTGGGTCAGTGTTTGGTACGTTTACAGCCTGTCCTCACAAGAAAAATGACAGTTGAGGTCTTAAATTCAGGCTGGCAAACACAACCTGTAGTTACGTTGACGTCATCTGGCGGCTGTAGTCATTAGCTCAGATGACGTCAGTATCAGGTGACTTGATAAGATGTTAAGAGGTGGACGGACAGCGGACTACACTGTAAGAGAACCGCTGTTCGTTTCCTGTTTCCAAACCATGAGTTGTGGTGTTTACCGTTGCCATGACGAGTCGTATAAAGTTGTCATAACTTTAAGGAAGTATAAGCCACATTTCCAAGTGTCCAAACCATAAGCGAGTGGGTTTTTGTGCCTAAACCTAACCAGACTTTAACCACAGCGTTGTCACATCATAAAACATCATTATTTTTTTTAACAGTGATGTATAACTGTTGTTTTGGAAAAGCGTAGAGTGTATTACTACAGCCGCTGGATGGTGTCAATGAAACTACTGGTCGTTTAGACTGTTGTTTTTTTTATTTATGAGGATGTGTTGTTCCAGTACAGCAAGGAAACCAAACATGTAGATATAAAACAGCAGCTCATCGGCTGTTATTCTTACTAGAAGAAATAAATATATTATTTTCTTTTTAATAATACAAAACTATTAACCAGTCTGTCTCACTCTTTCTATAAAAACAATATGTCAAATTATTATTTACTCCAACGAGGGGAAAGTTAACACAAGTGAAACTCATCATACTGTAAACATCTGCACGTCTCTGTTTATTTGTTCAGAGCTTTAATCAGCAGGTGTCAGACAGGTGCGTTGTTTAGCCCCGCCTCCTCTCTCTCTCTCCTGCACCTGTCAGACATCCTCATGACGAGCTTTCATCCTCCGTCTTCAGATAAAGATCACGACACTCTGATAATCAGCTTCAGTTTCTCCATTACATATTTACTTCCTGTTTTTCGTCTGTGTTGCTTCCTGTTTGACTTCCTGTCTGATGCCAGCCTCAGCACAGGTGGCTTCCTGTTTCGCGCTCGTCGGCTTTATACTGAAAGGTTTGATAGACGAGGCCGGATGCTGCGTCTGAAGTTTGTGACAGAAGTCTGCTGTTGTTAAACTGATGATTTACAACTTTACATTTCTGTTGATCATTTTCTAAAGTTCATGTTTTGCTTTTTTTTGTCTTCTGCTTTCAGAATAAACTCTCTGTGATGGATTAACTGTCCTGCAGTAACTTTCTCAACATATTTCAACAAGTTATAAAGATCTCGTCAGCCTTCTGTCTAATGAAAATGTCCCTCACAAAGGCCCAAAGGAAGATGCAACAAATAAATATTGAGCAAAGCGATGACAGACCGTAAACTAGAATCCCAAAAGATGATATTTTCTCGTTTGCACAAGTTAGTATTTTGTGCACAGAAGTGTCACAAGACATGAAACATTACTGGAATAATAAACTCTCCATTTACAAACATATTCTGCACATTTCCAGCTCTATATTTATATTCTGGGGCTCTACTGGAATATCTTTGCATGATTTCCAGTTAAAAACTCCTTATTTAACTTCTACTGGTCCTTTATGCAGCCCCTCAGTTCAGCCTCTGTCTGAAACAGGCCGTCCTGTCTCTTTAAGCCCCGCCCTCCTGATGAGCCCGCTCTGTTCTGATTGGTCAGCTTTCAGGAAGCTTCCTCCTCTGGCTCCGGAGGCTACGTAAACAAACTGTAGTAGCAGGATTTCACTTCTTTTTCTCCTTCTTTACTCACAAATGTCAACTTCTCAAATCCATCCGTACATGTTGGACAACGTGAACAACCTCAGCAACAGACGTGTGTTCACGCACGACGAAGGAAGTTAATGAAACGCTGCTGACGAAGCTCTCAGGTCGGCTGAAACCTGGGCTTTTTTTTATAGGAGAGTTTTGGAACTTAGAGCATGTTTAACATCTGACATCACACTGGTACATAAATGACAGAATATGTCCCTTTATAACAAGCTTCCTGCTGATCACATGCACACCACACAACACAACACGCCCTCAACAGATGGTTTACGCCCCCCAAAAAAATGTCCCATCATCACCGAACACCGTGCAGCAGCGCAGTAGGACGAGCTGCTGTAAAAGAAAATAGTTTCCATGACGCGTTGCCATGTGCAGTAAAGGTTTCATTAAACGATAACTGAATGGGAAAACATTTTTGTGAAGGAACTTTGGGTGTTTTGGTGACACCAGGAACGTTGTTACAAACCAAACAAGACAGTTAAACTACCAATAAAGAAGCTTTTTTTTCACATTTTGACTGACAGCCTCTCTCTCTCTCTCTCTCTCTCTCTCTCTCTCTCTCCGTGTGTCTGCAGGATTATCTCGGCTGTATAATCGACTGCGGCGCTCTGCCGTTGAAACCGGAGCAGGTCAGCACTCTGTTCTGCAACATAGAGGACATCTATGAGTTCAACAGGTGAGTCACCTCCAGCCTGGAGATGTAGTCGGTTTGTTTTCAAGATGAGCGATCGTGTCAGTCTCACCCTTTAGTCCAAATAGTTTCATTCAGTTCGATACTAAACTAGACCGACATCTGTTGTCTTTCACTGAGGCGGCATCCTGCTGGACGAACAGCTGAATGTCTGAGATTTCATTCATATGTGAGAGAAGCTTCAAGGCTAAAAAAGCGACTGATTCTCTGTTTGTTCACCTCTACTCGATGTGCCCACGAGCAAGACATGGCTGCCTGCAGAGGTTCTTCTTTTTTCAGTCACCCCCTGTGGAGAAACACAATCAAATCATGATTATCTCTACCTCTCTTCCAACAGATAACTAGACGTTTGGTCTTATTGCTCCGTCGTTAGTTTAGCTGCAGTTTAAGGTTTAAGACGGTTTAAATTAAATCTCTTAAAGAAGCTGAAGTTTAAACTGCACCTGCAACTTCCTGCTGTGTCCTGTAGGAATCACTTAAACAGAACTCTGATATTTAACGTAAAGCTGCTGCAGACGAGAGAGAAGTTTAATCTTCAGAGTGAGAACAAGGTTTTATAGAAGCAGCAACGAGTGTGAATCAAATATTACTGAATAACACTGAAAATAATCTCAATTTTGTCAACAACACTGATGATAAAAAAACAACATACAACAAATTGAGAAACAGCTGAATTATAAAATATTTGAAGATAAAAGCGTCTCTGTGCAGAATCAGACGTTAAAAGATCACAAATTAAAACGGAGCCGAACCGCGGAGAGCTACAACAAGGTGTCTGTGTTCAGTGTTTGTCTGCTGCAGATCAACAGTCTATGACAGGATGTAATATCAGTTCAAATGTTTTAGCTTATTGATTTTTGCTGCTGGCAAATATGAGACAGGACATTTTTAAACAAACTACTAAAGCAAAGTGAACAAAGGACATTTGTAAACAACAGCAAACATCCATAGAAGAAGAACATAGTGCATCATCATCGTAGCCTGGTCCCATCAGAGCTGATATATAAGCGTCTGTGTACTTACGAGGCTGATTCCATGGAGATACGCTGCAAGTCAGAGTCTTAAATGTAGAAAAAAAGGGGTTTAGAGTCTTTAACTGACAGAAACAAACACATAGAGAGAGAAAAGAGGAAAGCTAATCTTATTTTTACACAGCTATTTCTAAATATTTGCCAAAATTAATGTCAGAAAAAGTGTCCATAATGAATTTTGGGTGAAACAGCAAAATGTAAAAATGAAAATCAGGCTTTTTTATTTAAACTATGATGTTGCGTTTCCACTGAAACATCAGTGTCTTGTGGATCTCAAGCTAATCCGGTTTAGCTGCAGTTTAGCTGAACCTGTGCTCCATTTGACAGCAACAATCAGGTCCAGATTAAACCCCCCCCCACTCTCCCCCCCCACCCCCCCCTCAGTTTAGCTCGGATGCTAAATGACAGAGCAACAGATGTTTCAGAGCGGCTTCGTGGACGTTTGTGATGCTTTCTCTCAGGCGCTTCCTCTCTGGTTTAAGCATTTCATCATGCTGCTCGGTGTGAACATGAAATGCATTTATTGTGACATAAAGCATGAGCTAACTTTTTTTTTTTTTTTTTTCATTTAATCATGAAAAACTGCTCCGCTGTTGAAACAAGAAAATCAGGCAGCAGTTTTTTTTTTTTTTCTGGTCGGAGGGGTTTCGAGTCTGGAAAATATCTTGTGGGGTAACACATTTCATTTCATTCTCGGAGTCTCAGAAAAAAAGAGACAGACGAAGAGATAAGCACCAGCGAGAGTGGAAACACATTCAGCTGCTGCAGAGAGGCAAACCGAGCAAGGCAGCGACGCTGCTGCCAGGGGCTGCGGGTTTGATTCCCACCGGGATGATTCCACGATAAAAAAAAAAGTGCGCTGTTGGGGTTTTTTTGGGGGGGGGGGGATGAAAGCGTGCAGCAGACGGCAGCTGTTGAGCTCATATGACCGAACCAGATTCTTCAGGCTTTACAGAGCAGGAATGCTGAGTGATATTCCAGCCCAGAGAGAGAGAGAGAGAGAGAAAGAGAGAGTATGTGTGTCTGTTTCTGTGTCACGCTAGTTTGAGCGAGCGAGCTGCGTTCCCTCCTGGTATGTTCACATGCAGCCAAACAGCCTGCATGGCTTCTCTGTTGCAGTGCATTGTGGTTGTTTTTTTTTTTTGTTTTTTTTTTACTTACAGACTGCAGACCAGATTCTTCCTCATCAGTTTAGTGAAAAAGAAAGAGAGAGAGAGAGAGAGAGTGACTGGAGAGCAGATGATCATGTCACTGCTCACATGTGTGTGTGTTTAAAGGCTCAGTTGATGGTCAAACTGTTCATCTCGAAACAGGAAGTCCCCAAAAATGACCTTTATTTTGTCAGACGTGATAATAAAACTGAACATCGTTGGATTTGGACGGCTCAAAACAAGACTTTTGAAGATATGAACGAGCGTTTAGCTCTATTTTTTGACGTCTTATCAACAAAATGATTAATTGAGGAAATAATTGTCACATATTTGTCACAAATAAATGCATGTTTATGTAATTTCACCTGCAGTCAGGAGCTCAAATGAACAGTGAAACATGTTTTTTCTTGCTGTAATCATTCCTCCTGTTCATACTGACCATTAGAAGATCCCTTCATAATGACCTTTATAATGGAAGTGATGGAAGTTTATCTGAAGCTAATATGAAGCTTCAGCGTCCAAATGAGTCAAATCAAGTAAACATAACACAAAAAGTAAGGAAATTAGTGTTTGGTAGATTATTTCTTTGTTGTAACAATGCTTCTTGGCAATAAATCTTATACTGTTGGAAAGCCTGTTTATTTACCTTTTAACACAATTGTAAGGAACATGCATTCG
>NC_056538.1:32561593-32664093 GCF_910596095.1 Thunnus maccoyii | reverse complement strand
TCAATCAATCATTCAATGCTGATGAACATGTATTCAGAAGCAGCCAATTAGTGATGCCTTCACCACATAAATCTCTCTCCTATATCATATCAAAGGTACCAATATCATTATTATTGATTCTGGTATAAAGTTTGTGGTGTTGTTTACCCTTAAACCTGTACTAACTGATATTTAGACCACTAGTTTTCAGCAGAAACATGTACACACTGACGTATCATCAACAGTTACGGAGCAACATTATCATTCATGTGCAGTGTTTCCCCCTTGGTTGATATGAAAAACTCAAGACAGACACTCATCAGCCAGCCAGACATTTCTCTGTTCTCTATTAAAGAGCGGCTGAGATTGACACTAAAATGAGAATTGCTGGTCCACCTTAAGTGAGCCTGGTCAAGTTAAGCTAACGCGTTGTTGCTAACCCCCTTCGATAGATGAGCATTTTCTTTGTCTTGAGGAGCTGCAGCATTTATTAACTGACACACTGTAGTCTGTACTGTACATTTACTGCCAGATTGACAACTCACGGCTAAACTCTTCCTCTGCTCCGCTCACGTGCCGCTCGCGCAACTACACACGCACATTTACACAAACGCACTGCCTTATTCCTTAACGGAGCTACGCTACTCTTGTACCTTTCACGTAGATGTCCTTTGAAGAACGAAGAGAGGGAGGATGACTAAAAAAAATCCACAATAATGAAGAGTGTTATTGTGCTCGTACAGTGTGTGAGTGAAAATCATTAGTAGCTCGTTGATATTAATGATCGTCCTCTGCAGAACTATCGGAGACTGAAGCTTACTGTCAAATTAATGTGAATAAATAAACTCTGGTTAGATCGCTGACTAGCTTGAACGTTAGCAACCACAGTCAGCTGGGAACTACTTTCTTGTAAATGACTCTTGTAATGTAACTATATTGTGTCTATAATTTCTATATTGCATAATTTGTTTTATAAAAGCACTATCTGACTCTTTCCACATCCAGCAGTTACGGAGCAACATTATCATTCATGTGGAGTCGTGTTTCTGTCCACCTGGTGAATGTGAGTCCAATATTCACTCTCTTTTAGCTCTGTTTTTGTTCTCCACCAACTCCTGAGGGAAATATCTGGCTCTTTAGCTGCTAAATGCTCCACTATGTTCACCAGCTAGTCTACAGCTAACTGTGTCTGTTTGGTGCTGAGCAGGTAGTGTACAGCGGCTTTTTACAGCTTTTTCTCTGAAAACGACGCTATGAGAGACGCTGAGAGTGAACCAGAACAGTAAAGTTGCAGCCGGACAGATAAACAATGAGCTGAAACTCACTATAAAGCTCCGTGAAGCCGAGAGGAGCTGCAGAGTCTCTGTAGGTTCATCACTACGAGCCAAACACATCACACACTGACACATCAGACTGTGGAGTTATATAAATATAGATTATAGACACTTTAATTAAGTGCTGCTGGTGTCTGAACATAACCGTTATAAGTTTATTAATAACTACTAACAGATATTATATTGCATGATCGGATATTTTAGCAGAAAATAAACATTTTTTGCGACTTGCCGGATAATTAATTACGTTTCCTTCAGGAATGTATTTTCTGCTGCAATTTAAAGGTATTTAAATGTTTTTTTTTATCATGAGCTTCTCTGCTTTAAGGTTGCAGCTGATGATTATTTCATCATTGATTAATCTGCCACTTGTTTCCTCAACTCATCGATTCATTGTTTCATCTTTAAAATGTCAGAAAATAGTGAAAAATGTCTGTTATGATGTCAAACAGCCCAAAGTAACACTCAATACTCAGTTTACTCAAAGAAAAGTATAAAACCCTCATATTTAAGGAGCTGGAACCAGTAGATATTTGTTATTTTTGTTGTGGTGATTAATTTTCTGTCTATTGATTAATCGACCAATCGGATTGTCGGACGTCTGAGCTCCAGAAACACGACGTATTTCTTTAAGGTGACGACTTTTAAACACGACGAGACGCTATGAGAGACGCTGAGAGTGAAGCAGAACGGTAAAATTACAGCCAGACAGATAAACAATGAGCTGAAACTCACTATAAAGCTCCGTAAAGCCGAGAGGAGCTGATAAAAATATTTAAAAAATATTCATCATAGCAACTTTAAGGTCAAACCAGTTTTTTGGTTTGCTCCACTGCACCGATGTGATCCATTATTTTTCTGTAATCTCGTGTAA
Organism: Thunnus maccoyii; assembly: GCF_910596095.1. NCBI lineage: Eukaryota > Metazoa > Chordata > Actinopteri > Scombriformes > Scombridae > Thunnus > Thunnus maccoyii. The sequence goes on along the minus strand of NC_056538.1, from coordinate 32,661,906 downwards.
AGATCCACACATGTTTTAAGACATATAAAAATACTTCTTTGAATCATAAAAAGCATGTTTTTGAGTGGAGGGGGACTTTTTTGATGCAAGTTGATGCATTTGATCTTATTACCAGACATCAGAATTCGTGTTTATCATAATTGTCCTTGTTATGATGTCAAGAACATTTTGTAATGTTTCTTAAGGAAAAGTACATAAGTATGATCAGCTTGCTGTAGTTAAAATATTCAGAATTTTCCATAAGCGCCAGCTGTCGGCCGGCTGGTCTGACATTAAAACATTTCCAGCTGACTACTTTTTTACTTCCAGTTATTTTGCCGGTTTTAATGACCGGGTCATCGGTTTGTTTTGGAGAGGAGGAGACGTCTGTGGATAATTCAGCTCCTGGCAAAAACATCCTGAACAACGAACACTGAAGGAATCCTGACCTAAAAATAAAGCAGCAGAGGTGGTGGTAATAAGAAGAAGATGATGAAGATGACTGAAAAGACTGATGTTTAAACAAGTAGACCACAAGTTTGATTTAAACATATTTTAACTAATGTAAAAAATAAGCCTATACTATTTGCCCTACTAGTCCTATTAAAAGTTATAGAGACCTTTCATCTAGAGAAAAGCTAGTTGGTACCATCTTTACTGTAAATTAAAAACCTTTTCTCTAACCTTTGTTTGAACAGTTAATTAAATGAAACCATGTGAGGCGTCCAGACGGGAAATGTCTCTTTGATGGAGCTGCTCATAAATATCTGAAACATGAGTTACAGTTATACACTGATTTTATAGAAGAGAACACACAAGGTTGGGAACTATTTGTCATGTCCTACTGTAACGGGGGACTATATTAACCTCACAGTTTATATGGCTGATAGTAGCGACAGCCTACAGTCACTGCGTTGTGTTGTGATGATGATGATGATGATGGTGGACTCTAACGAAGACACCCAGACAGCTCCGATATCGATTCAATGATGTCTGTTTATTGCTTACAAACCCGGTCTCAGTAAAACTATTTAATATAAATAAAATCATAATCAAAGGAAACTTACAATACTAATAAATGATTTGTGACGAAGCTTAATAACCGTTAAATAACAAATTACAGGGCCGACGGTCCAACCTTGACTCACTATATTACAGATTATTGATACAGATGAATCAGTTCACATAGATAATCACTCTGAATGTCAATATAATTATAATTAGTAATAAAGTCTCTCTCAGGTCAGCTTTACATTATTATTTACAGGTTTCCATTTAATAGTCACACACTCACCTGGGGGATACAAGCCCGGTCTGACTTGTTTCCATGGTGATGCTTTATAGCTGCATCGTTACCTTGGATACTATGTAGCCAAGTATTAAATATAAGCTAACAGCATAAAATAATGAAAATAACACAAATATGTACACCTTACAACTATTAAATAAAGGTAAGATTATATTCTATATTAAAAGATTTTGCTGTTAGACATAGTGAGCATTTAAAGCACAACTAATATATTTAATGTAACATGCAAGAGGCAGATGTTACACTACCAGGACTTTTTCTGTTTTGGACTCTTTGTTTTCTTGAGTTTTCAGTGTTGATATTATGTTTCCTGGTTTTGGTTTTCTCTGTTTCCCTTGTGTGTGTTCCTCCTGTGTTTTTGTGTCACCTGTTTGTTTACTTTAGTTCCTGTTTTTTTATTTTGAAATATTTCCTCCTTGTGTCTGGTCACCTTTACTTCCTGTGTTTGATTATCTCGTTTCCCTCACCTGTGTTTCATTTGCAATCACTCCCTGAATATTTATAGTCCAGTTTTCAGTTCGATCTTTGTCGAGTCGTCTGCTTTTGTTCTACGTTTATTCCATGTTCCTGGTTAACGTTCCTGCGTTTCTGGTTTGTTCCTGTGACTTTTGCATTTTCATTAAATATTTCTGCATCGGATCTTGCCTGCCTGCCTGCCTGCTGTCTCTGCATTTGGGTCCACTTGCTCCACTCACCCACTTTTGTGACACTATTGGTTTAATCTTTGATGATGCAGTGTAATTTAAAACTTATTTTATGTAAAAATCTTCATCTGAAAAGTAACTAAAGCTGTCAGATAAATGTAGTGGAGTAGAAAGTACAGTAATTCCCTCTGAAATGTAGTGAAGTGGAAGTATAAAGTAGCACAAAATGGAAATACTCAAGTACAAGTACCTTAAAATTGTACTTAAGTGCAGTTCTTGAGTAAATGTACGTAGGTGATGTACAGTATAATATACTCACTTATGTTTAAATGTGTAACATGTTAATAAAAAGTGTTGATCATACAAAAGAAACACCAAACAACACAGCAACATTAATGTTATTTTTCTAATTTATTTATGAAAAAATATATTTCTTGATTCTGACTGAGACATTAGGCACATTAACATAGACATATATACAATTCTCTTTTTCATAAATACAAAATTATTTACAAAGGGCAAAATTAAATAGGAAAAACTATCTTCTGGAGGATATGTACACATTGCATTGTTTTCTTAAATTAACGAAGATAGTACAAAGACACAACTACACAAGAACAACACATATTTTTGGTATCAAATGGATTAGGTAAAAAAAAGGAGGAATAAAAAAAAAAGCTCTTTGGAGTCCTTCACTGTTGAAAAAGTTCCTTTTTTTTTAAATATAAAGAAAAACACCCAGAGCTGTGGTGGTGTTCAGACTCAACATTTCAGCTTGAGTCTTGTGGGAATGTCGCTGAACATTAGAGGGTGTTTTCATTGCTTCCTTTAAACTGGCTGCGGTTGATAAAATCAGAGTGTGGTTTTTTTGGGGGGGTTTTTTGTTGCTTTTTGAGTCATTAGAAAAATAAACTTCTAAATCCTATAATAGTAGGAGTGGAGTCACAAAGAGAACAGTGATTTGTAAGATGAATCAGTTTCCACTTTGTTTTTCATCTTAAAAATGGTCAAATGTAGATTATCTGTTCATGAGGGTGAAAATATAGGAAACAGCTGATTGTTCATAGTGATACAAACTCTCCCTGATTCACCTTGTTCAGACTGGGATTAAGACTAGGACCGTCACAGTACACATGATGGGTTTAAAAACATTTTTACCAGCAGAGAAAACTACTTCCAGTGAATATGAATGGGCTTTCTGGACTTTGTAAATATAGAATTTGATTATGAGATACAAATAAAAACCCTCACTGGCACCATATTTTCTTTCCAGAACAAATTCTGTTGGTTCTGAACGCTGGCTTTAAGTCCTGTCACAGTTCTTTTATGAGAAGAGGCACTTCAGAGTTTGTAGGATTGGATGGTGATTGTTAAGGCTGATGTTCTTTTTTTTTTTTTTATATATATAACAGGCCACAATGTGATGCTTAACTTTCAGAGAAATACAAAAATTAAAGATTTAAAAAATGGATAAATTATAGAAAGCCGCTCACAAACTGTCCAGTCCAGCTTTCAGACAGGAGTTATTTGCCCCCTTATTATCCCCTCCTGTTCCGATATGCAGGTCCTTTTGCGACTTGACTGACATCTCAAGTCTCTTTCACACATGCACTACAACCATGAACTTATCTAGATATTACCCGGAGGGGCTGTATTCGAGAATGCGAATATCCGAATCAGTTGGACCAGACATTAAACAGACTTTACCCTGCCAGCTCCCTTGTACAAAGTCTGTATAATGATTGAGCCCATGTGTGAATAGAGCAGGTCACTGCCCGGAGATTTCACAGTGGGTGTGTTGATGACGTTGCGATCATGCAACTGACACAAAACCAGAAGAATATAAACATCCGAGGGTGAAGACGAAGGGTCATTTGCATAAGGACGCCAATGAAAATGTCTAACTGGAGAGACGACGGTCAGGTCCGGACGTTGTCTGGAGTTCATATGAGAAAACAGCTTTATGTGACATTAAACAGGAAACTGTTGCCATGATGATTAGGAAGCATTGCCAAGGCACCAGTCTTTCCGATAGGTGGACAGTTCCAACTCTTAAGTCCTCTCTTTCATGTTCGATCCAAAGAAAATATCAGATATACAGACAGAAAAATTATATTAAGATTTAAAGTATAAAAAAAAAAGAAAAATAGTGCAAATGACGCCGGACATTCAGTCTTTCCTCTTTTCTCTCCTCTGCTGCTCTTTTCAGAATCATTGTCATCCAAACACGGTCAATATTGAAGCAGAAGAAATCCTCTGTTTTGTTTCTCTCCATTGAGCAGCAGTAATAAATATTAAATAAAATAATGCATGTAGAATAGATCCTCTGGGTGAGTTGTCCTGGGCAGAAAATGTTTCAGGCCTTCAGCGTGAAAGTTCCTCCGCTGGCGGTCTGAAAACTGGAGGTTATACCTGAGAACGACACAGAGAAACAGCGGTTAGTCATCGGCGTACATGATCACTTCTGCTTTGGTCAAATTCAAAAACATGCCAGCATTCATAAAACAGGATCATGAATTTGAATTAAGTCTTATTTAAAAAAGCTAAAAGATCCCATTTAAGAGTTTCATGTGGTATTAACTGGAGGAAATAAATATTTAAGTTTAAGTTATTAGAATTTATTGAATTTATTTGGTAGGTTTACATTTGGCAAATCTGAGTCCCTAAAACTACTGTAAATGTTACGTTTTTACCCAAAAAGGAGCTAATAAAGTGTCACTGCTGTGAAATAGACAGCTGTCATATGAGTTTTGATGTAGCTGTTGAATTATTTGATCAATAAAAGGCAAATTTTTGAAAGATGTAAAGTTTTGAGCGTCACAAAGTGCAGTTCTGCGATTCACATCTTTGTTGTTGTGCAGTCATTTTATGTTTTTGTTGACCATAATTTTCAGTTTTTACAAAACATCTGTCCAACATTTAATTAAAACTGGCCTGACTATAAAACAAATGCCGAGTAGAAAACATTTAACACTGAATTTTTTGTTTTTAATTTCTGTTCATTACTTTTTTTCAGAGTAGTTGATCATTGAATTGTCAACAACCTGAGACTGATGTTATCACAAAAGGTTGTTGTGTCAGCATTCATGTTCAAATCAACATTAAGACGCAAATGAAAGTCTACATTTGTGACACACAACACAAAATGCATAAACATTATTCTGACCACTTTTCCAATCACTCATCTATTTTTAGAGACATTAAATGGAGATTTTTTGAGGTCCAGTTCTTATAAAAATACTTTTAGGTTTTAGAAAAATGTGAAAAAAACATATTTTACTCTTTCAGAGTTTAAAACCTAAAGCAAAATTTACTGTTTTTGTTTGAGAACATATTTCATCATCACTCCTTTTCTTTTGACAAACCAAAGGTGTGATCATCAAAAATATTTGGGAAGTACTTTATAAATTAAAAAAAAAGCACATAAACACAGGATGTGTGTGTGTGGTTGTGTTGAATCCTCACCTCAGTAGCAAACACACACTGCTCCATCTGCTCTGGGATGATGAAGACTGGGTGATAAAGACTGTCCTTTGCAAAACTGAGAGGAGGGACGATGATGGACGAGTCGCACTTCTTACTGTTAGAGAGAGAGAGAAAGAGATCCGGTTGGTAAAGTGGTGGTGGCAAATATTTAGACAGAAATACTTTGTGTAGGTGTGTGAACGCTGAACTGATCAGATAACAGACGACAAACAAACAGGCTCTGACTTGTCTTCAGAGAACAGTGTACAGAAAAAGAAGAGACGGAAACATGAAAACACACAGAAAGCTATTAAACATCACCAGATTCTTACAGGTCAAACTTGTTCTTGGCCAGGTGCTGCTCTTCTTTCGCCAGGTTACAGTCTGCCATTTTGTTTTTAAACACGCCCATGCTGTCGACGCCCTTCTCCACCAGCGCCGCGTCCTTGTTGGACACTTTGAGTTGTCCTCCGGGGATGAGGAAGGCCTCCTTCTCTCTCAGGCTGGCCAGCGGCGCTCCGGGTAAGCTCCCGTTGTTGGGTCCGCCGCCACCAATCACTGCGTTGCGGTTGTTCACAGTCTCCAGGTCGTTCTTCACCGATGTGGAGATGGAGGTTAGTTCCCTGTCGCGGCAGAGCTGACGCAGGATGAAGATGGCAGCGCACACCAGCAGAGTCAGCGTCACCAGGCCGAGTGCGAAAGCGATAGCCAGCGCTGCAGGGAAACCGGCGTTCACGGACGGCGTTGCAGGGGGGCTGGTGGTCTTCACAAGGTGCTCGCAGCGTGCACCCGCGAAGCCCTGCGGGCAACTACATACGGGGCCGGTGTAGTGGGCGTAACACGTGCCACCGTTGTTGCAGGGGAACTGGTCGCAGGAGCTGGTGCGCACAGAGCAGTCCTTGCTGGTGAAGCCGAGCGTGCACGTGCAGGTGAAGTCGTTGATGCCGTCGACGCAGGTGCCGGCGTTGCGGCAGGGGTTGCTGGCGCAGTCGTCGATGTTGGTCTCACAGCGAGAGCCGGTGAAGCCGGGCCGACAGCGACACGTGACGCGATAACCGTGGTCCAAACACTCAGCACCTGCAGAGAGACAAGAGAGAGGTTGTTTATTTAGTAACACACATTCAAAATCAACATGACTGGCTGTGCAGAGAGATGGGGGCGGGGGGGTTATGATGTCACTTTAATGTAAAGCTTAAAAGATATAAATGTGGATAGATTATGATGCCCTCAGCTCTGTCTGTTTGTTACAGATATATACCAGTAAGTATCTCAAGAGCAGAGCAGGACGATGGAAGATAAGATACCTAGAAGTAAGGTGTGTTGACATGGTGATGAGTACAGAGTGCAGCCATAAACACAGAGACAAGAGAAAAGGCCGTAGATATTCCTTGGTGTAATGTTCTTTGAGGGACACTAAGACGGTGGACACTTTCTTTCAGTGGTTATCAATGTGGCTAGCACTACTGAGTGCATATTTACAAAAATAAATCAAAATTTACAGGTGGTATTTCTCAGTGGCAGAAAGAAATGAGAGAATGTCTCTGACAGGCTGAACAGACTAAATACCAGAGAGTGAGAAACATCTTATGCTGGAGACATACTTGTTTTCGCATAAACAACCAGCTGTGTCGTGAATAGAATTGTCCACATACAATAAGGAATAATCTGTAATCTCTGTACACTTTTTAATCCTCTAAACTCTCCAGAGACAGGAAGAAGACGAAGAGTTTAAAACTAGAAGACTCCCTCTGGAAAGAAAGGAGGGCAGAGGGAGAGGAGAGATGGATAAATAAAAGGGGGGAAGAGAGAGAAGAAGAAAAAAAATGTGTTTATTACAACATCTCCTCACAACAGATGCCACTAATCAGGAGAAACATGTGATTAGAAACATCCTGAGGAGATGTTTTTTTCCACTGTCAGGAAGTCACATGACCAGCCAGCACGGTGGCAGAGGGAGAGAGTTGTAAATGAGAAGAAGACCAAAAAACTCTTTCTTCATCGTTACAGTCATTTCATTAATATAATTGATAGTCACTCGGTTAGGTGGTGACCTAAATCTTGCAGAACATCTCTTTAACATGCAAGAAAGGAAAGGAGGAAAGGAAAGAGGAGAGGACGTGAGGAAACAAGTCCTGCTGCAACTGAACTTTTGGGAGATGTTTAAACAAGACCTGTGGGGGCGTTTTTTAGGGACGACACACACATTGAGACCCAAACTGCAGAGTAAACACTGAACTGCTCTCTTGGATCAACTCCATATTTGGTTGTTCTGTGCTGCTGTTATGTTGCAATACTACAAACAGAGCGGAGCTGCAACCATTCAGGCAGCAGTTATGAGGATCTTTTTTTTTTTTTTGTACTCCCAGGCTCACTGAGAGGCAGGAATGATTGCAGATTGAAGATAAGCAGGCGTCGGTTTCTACACACTAATGAGGACCTGAGGGAGGATTCAAGGTAATACTGGAACCCCCGAGACAACGCGAGTCAGCAGGCCAAAGATAGCTGTATGATTATTGCAATATATGGTGATAAAGTTTAATTTTGTAAAGCCGGCTCTGTCAGTGGAGCCGTCTCTTCTCGGTTATCTGTCTGCTCTCATAGAAACTGTTGTCCACTCCTAAAGGACTGGACGTCCGTCTGACATGAGACGAGTTCAGGTGACTTAACTGAGAATCTATCTGCATCTCTTCACTAAAACTGTTTATTCTAATCAAGCATTATTTCATCCTGTAACAAGAATTTCTGTGTTTTCTGACAAACAAACTCTCCCAACTCAGAGGCATCAAAAAGTTGCAGAACATGCCCGTTCTTTAAGTAGCATCACCAGTGTTTACTACAAATCTTTTGCACTTCACTGCTGGCTGTTTCCTCTTCTTTCATCTCACAACGCTGTGCAAATCAACTTCAAGAGACTTGAAACATGTTGCAGGTAGTAGATTAATTTTTGTCTGAACTATTCATATTGTTCTCACTGATATAAAATCTTACCTGCATGGTGCATTCATGAGCTGATAGGAAAATCAGATATCCCAGAACTGACTGAGGAGAAGCATTCATGAGCTCTGTTGTCAGAGAACTGAGTCCACAACAAGAAGCAAACATAAGACTGTTTAATTTGTCTTGCATCTGTCTCTCAAGTCTGGCACATCAGAGCTTCTTGGATTTTCTCTCTGCAACAAGTTTCAAGTCTCTGCAGGTTGATTTTTTTTTTAAAAAAAATGGAAACAAAAGTAATTGCTAAGCTTTGTAGTAAATGAGCTAACATATGCAAAAACATCAGCCACGTGTATACACACACGTTGCGTGCCACCGAGTGGTGAAACAAGCTAATTTATCTGGTAAAACATGTTGTGAGGTTCCTTTGGCACACAAAAAGAGCAAAGCACAACATTTTCTGAGAGAAATGAGCCATGCATCAGCCCAGCACTGACGGCTCTATCAGGCTGAGAAATGCTGCCAACGTTGGATTTCTGCCCGTGACGACAGGATGAGCGCAACCAGGTAGAGACAGAGAGACTGAGAGAGACAGAGTCAACAATGAGGACTAAAATATTTGTGTTTACAGACAGGAGCTGATAAGACATGTTTAGAGGCTCCTTCGTGACAATCCAGGAGTTTATCTGCCCTCTGACACACATACACACAGTATATCTGATGTAAGGCTTTAAACCCAAACATCATGAGACCATCTCAACAATGTCAATTTTAACATCTTTTGGTTTAACTTTATATCCCAAAACACCAAATTTGATCAATCTTCAGTTAATTTAGTAATTTTAAGCAGCAAATCAAAAATCTGTGCTCATACTCTACACATTAAATTTGGGGTAAAGTCCCTTTAACGAAGGGCCGTCATGCTTCGTCAGCTAAATCATAAACTCAGAGGTGACAGCTGAGTTCAGTTGTTTTTATACATTCCTCTGCTTCATGCCAACATGACAACACAGAAACATTTGTGAGCACAATAAAAATGACAAATAAATGACAACTACTGAATTCTGTCACATCTAAAATGTTTGCTCTGTCTGAGATTTAAAGCATCTGGAAAGTCACAACCTCTCACTACTACTACAAAATCCACTTCAGCCCCTGCGGATGAAGTCTGGAGAAAACTGAGCCAAAGCTCAACGGACTCCTGCAGCTCCACAAGAGTTTTGCATCAAGAGATCATGGAGCCGGGGCACGAAGTCACCCTGCACTAACTAACCGACTTATATCCAAGAATTCACACTGAAAAAACGTACAAGCAAGAAACCTACAGGAACATTTAAAGGCTCAAGAATGTTCAAAAACCTGTTTGTAATGTAATATATTGTCCGTTTTTGTACATTGTAGATGTGGACGAATGCTTACAGATGAGTTGCATGCAAATGTGCAGCAAAGGGAGATTATAGGGACTACTGAGGGATTTCAAAGCTTTAAACGCTATTTAATCTGTTTCTTATTTCAGTTTCTCATGAAAAGACCAAGAACACTGACATTCATGTTATATAAAGGTGAACACCTGCAATGAAAATCCACTAAAAGCCTCTTTGGGCAATAATAGATTTTTACTAGTACAAAAAAGTGTTGGTGGCAGCTTCACTGTTTATGTGTGGTCTTTGGCTCTGGTTTGGTATTTGGTTTATCACACTGACACAGAGGTCACTGACTTTAAAGTCCTCAATGTGTCAGTGGACTTTATCTAACATGGATAAGCTCCAACACATTAATCCATGTTATTACCAGTAGCCTGAAATAAGGACATTTATTTCACATTGTTACTACTGTTAAATGCTATCATGCTCCTAGTCTTTACAGCAAGCAACATGTAAACAGAAATTCACACAGGAAGTGCTTTTAACTCTAAAACTCAGGACTGAATCTTAAGAGAAACTCAATTTGGAAGTCTGGAGGTTGTTTTTTGACATTTTTGGAACTATTTCTGTCTGGTTTCAAAGCTTATCATCAGTGCTGAGACTGCTCCTTTCCACACTGTACATGTCCCGAACACCGATACTAACACAAATAATGTTTCTGTCTTGTTCTTTTAGACCCCAGTACTGAATCTGAACAAATAAAATTGCACTGAGACACTGTAACTGCACATCAGAAACTTGGGAGTGCACCTGTGGTGTTCCACAGGGCTCAACTCTAGGGCCACTACTATCTTAACTCAGGTAGTGTCACTATTCGGTGTCCAAATTTATGCAGATGATACGCAGCTGTACATCTGTGTTTATACTTCACTGAATCTGATGAAATTCAGGATAAAATACGGTTAAACTTGCTTTAAAATGTATACAATCATCATTATAATTCTGCATGATGACCGTGTGCTCAAATAAACCTTAACATATATATTTAATAGGCAGCTGTGCCAATCTAATATTATTATTTTTAACAATATTGCTTGTTTGTGGTGGTGGGTTCCAAAATGCCATGATCGCTGTTCACTGTCAGTGTTGGTCACTTGCTTAACAAACTTTCACTCTCTCCGAGCTGTTTGCTCATTGCATTGCAACATTAATTTTGTTTCAGGGCTAGAATTGTCATTGGTACATTTTGCAGTACAATAGGAGAGGACACAGTAAGCTAAGCTGGTAGTTTGCTTTTTTTTTCCCCCAACAAAGGAAGAGGTTCAGAGGAACATGGTTTAAGAGTCACAGTTTGCTACGGTACAACGCAAGTATCCTGAGCATGTGAGCAGGAACAACTATCTGCCACAAAGCTACAGAGCAAACAGCCGAGATTCTTCAGATGCTTCTTCACTCAGAGTGAAGGAGAAACTGATAACATGAAGTGGTTGAATGCCGGCCGCCTGCAAGTCTGCACTTCTGGTAATTCATCAAGTATCTCCGAGTCGTATCAGCTGCCTTCATTCAGCTTCACAACTTGTTTTTTTTTTTTTAAACTCACAAATCAGAGGCTTGGCTGTTGTTTTGTGGTTCCGGTTAAAATCTAACCTATCCTGCAAGCACTGACAGGACAGCCCCAGAACAGATCTGAAGTGTTTTTGAAAACACATCCCTCAGACACACGCTATACATCCCATCGTTTTATTTACCCAGTGAGCAGTAAAGGTCACACAAACCAAAAAGCCACATTTTGACCTCAAATGACAGGCAGGAGGAAAGATTTCACAGCTTTGAAAGTACTGCATCTGGTGATGATGCCACTTTTGTGTTCACTCTAAAGCTATTAAAAAACGACAGTGTCAACACTGAGCAGGGTGTGAATTCCTAATATCGCTGTCAGATCCGAAGCTCTGAAAACATTTTCATTACAAGCCACACCATCAACACCTGAGAAGATAGTCTTCATGTTTTGCATTAACTATCAGTTTCCTCGTGTTTTCTTCTATCACTACTCAAGCTTCTTTAAACATGCACTTGTTTGAACTTGAACTTGTGGTGTGATAAGCTCTTAAGTAAGTGGTCCTGGCAGGAAGAGCTAAACAGGTTTGGATCCACCTACAAGGCTGCAGCGAATTCTTTCACCAGACAGGAAGAAAACAAAGAAACTTCATCTAAAAACTTCAACCCAAATCAAAATTTCCACTTCCTTTCCACTGTATTTTTCAGTATTTGGCAGTGATTGGAGTTTTGGTTGTAAAATCAAAGCAGGGAGTTTTTTTTGCATAAATGAAGCTGGTTAAAGATGGTTCGTACCGTTAGCGCAGGGGTTGCTGCTGCATCTGTCGATCCTCTTCTCGCAGTTGGAGCCTGTGAACCCGGGTGGGCAGCGGCAGCTGTACCCGCCAGCGACGTTCTCAATGCAGGTTCCTCCATTAAAACACGGCTCGTCTGCGCATGTCATGGCGCTGATCTGGCAGTTCTTCCCGTAGAAACCCTGAGGACACGCGCAAGAGTAGTCGTTCACCAAATCCTAGAGGAAAAAGAGAAAAGAAGGTGAGGAGGGTTAAATTTCAGGCACAGTTCTCTGGTGAAGATATTTCTGTCTTTGTTTGAATGAGAGATTTGCTAAATGATTGATCTCAGTGAAGATGAGTATGAGAAACGACAGCTCCATCAGACCGGTGACTCACTTTGCAGCTGCCGCCATTCCTGCAGGGGTTGCTGTCGCACTCGTTGGTTTCGATCTCGCAGTTATCACCGGTGAACCCGGGCCGGCAAGCGCAGGTGTAGCTGCCCTCGCCAGTGTTGGTGCACGTGGCCTCGTTCTGGCACGGCTTGTGGTTGGTGCAGTAGTTCAGGTCTGGAGGAAAAGAAACGATTGTTTGTGATTTCAAGAAGAGGGTGAGCAGGAGGGAGAAGTTAAGATGAAATATCTGCAAGGAAAGGAGGGAGTTTGGTGGGAATCCTGCCAGGTTTTTGCAAAACAATTTCAGTAATCAAGTTTTTATGGATGTTCTGCACGGATGAGGATGACAACTTGTTTTGTGGGTTGATTCCCTACTTTGTGTGATAGAGAGTCAAATGAGAAGGTGAATATGTGTGAGATTAAAGCTGATATAACTAAACTGAAAGTATTAGACAGCTGATGTATTGCTTTTTCCTACGAACCGCCAACGCAGAGCTAGAAAACTGCACATTCTGCAATGTCTTATCAAATCTTTGTCATTCAGGTTTCCTTTATTGCTCTGCCAGGTTTCCAGCTCATCATTCTGTACATCCTCCCGATTAAACCTGAACTATCTTGAATTTGGAAAAAAACTGTTCCTAAACAGAGAGTCAAGACTGTGACACCCCCCTCTCTGCACCCCATTAACATGAAACATGACTCATAAATCACATTTTATAATTTGCAGCACAATAATAAAAGACTCTAGACTAGATAATAGTTTGTTAGCAGTATGAATAGAGCTGAGATGAAACAAAGACAAGTGGTTGAAAATCTTCAAGCTACTACTGGACTGGACACCCTATTGAAGCAGTTTTATCAAGGTGAAGGAATGCAGGTAAATGTGCACACATATACACATGGGGTGACTCATCAATCAGGTAAAGAAAAGCAGATAGAATGAAAATGGAAGAGGTCCGAGGATAGAGCCCTGGGGCACACCGATGAGGGTACATACTGTGTTTCGTAAAGGGTAGTTTAACAAAATGACAGTATGTCCAGATACCTTCCAAGCAGCCTTTAGTTTCATTTAACTTCACTGCAGTTTGAAAATCAACTTGCTCGTGCGAGTTAATCCGTCACGGTCGACTTCACGTCTGCTGACATTTCGGTTAAACGTCGTATTGTCGTCGAGTCACAATAGCTGAAAGCGCGGGTGGATTTGAAGTCTTGTGTACCGGTGCGAAGCTCTCTGACTTCTGAAACTTGAGACTCGGCTGTCGAATAACGTCGTATTCACAAGCTATGTTGGCGGAAAATTTAAAAAAAAAAAAAGAAAAAAAAGAAACAAATGGAAGACAAACGATAAACGATTGAGCCGACTTTTGTTCTTAATCTACAAGATCGGCAGCATTATCACGCAACAGTAACATAATATCAATAAAGACAATAAAGATATGATGTTGATAGTGATGAAGAATCTTTTGCGACAGGTTTAATGTCTCTGAGCCACGTGGAAAATATGAAATCTGATGGTATTATTTGGAAAATGATCCAAAGTGAAAATATGATAAAATGTGTAAAAACATCAGTATGATCTTTTTCTGTTAGTCGCACAGTAGGTTTATCAACTTTCTAATAAATATTCTAATTACGACTAGTCATCTACAGACCACACATCATCTGATATGCTGGTTGTTTATTTAAAGGGTGTAGTGAGTCGACAGTTAAACCGCCATCACTCGTGAGTCAGTGGGTACGTTAGACGGATAAAACAAACATCAAACTTAAATCATGAAAAGCTTTTTTATTTCTCCCAAAACCAGTAAAAAACTGACAAAAGCAGGTGGGTTTTTGGGTAAATGGGTGTATAAACCAGTCAGTCGCCTGTCTGGACCTCACTGTCTGGGCTGTTGTCGAGGTTGAACACACCTTGGTTGCAGTACAGGCCTCCCCATCCCTCCATGCAGTTGCACTGCCAGGGCTGCTGGCAGGTCCCGTGGAGGCAGCCGGGATGTCGGGCGCACTCGTCGCAGCGTTCGCCCTGCCAGCCCTGTCGGCACACGCACTTCCCGGGAGACTCGCAGACACCGTGCTCCTCGCTGCACCCCGCTGCACAGATGGCTGATGGGAGGAGAAGAAGAGGGAACGCAGGGAGGGAGGGAGGGAGGGAGGGAGGGAGGAAGAGAGGGAAAGGGAGAAAGCGGGAGGAAGAAGGAGAGAATATTACTATGAGTGCATGTGTGCTTCGTTTGAACCACAAAACATCCCCCCCTGGCCCCCTCTCTGGGCCTCACACACACACACACACACACACACACACACACACACACACACACACACACACACCTCCCCTACAAGTGCTTGTTAAGTACTGAACGAAGCAGCTGGCCCACACAACAAAAGCAACACATGCCGTCTCTTTTCACGCAAGGCAGCGCACATTAAGCTCCAGCGCGTGTCCCTGTTAAAGCGGGCGAGCCGGGGGCCGACCGGGGGCCGACCAGGGGCCCATTGTTGAGCTCAAAACAAAAGGAGCAGACCTCAGAGCCAACACACACATATATATACTGGAAACGACAGAAGCTCTAAGATCTTTTTTTTTTTTTTGTCCTCCACAGACTCAGCCACCAGGGCCGACGACGGCGTTGACAACTGCTTGACTTAACAATTTCAAGGCTGCTGGACAAAAAAATGAAGCGCCAAGGGTCCTATTCTTTACCCCCCCCGCCTCCGCCTCCGCCTCCTCCTCCTCCTCCTCCTCCTCCTCCCAGTCTGAAGAAACGTTAGAATAAAAAATGGAGGGAGAGGACAGAGGGAGGAGGGGTCACGCTACTGTAAAAAAAACAGTGTTAACTCCTGTTTTACAGGCGGTTTTGGTGCTTTATCAGGCTAATACTGAACTCAGTCACAACTTTTCACTGCTGAGTTGCTGCAAACTTTATACTCTACAAAAATAAAAACACCATGAAACATGTTAACGTCTCCACAAACTCAGCACTGAGAATATTTTTGAAATATTCAGGTGATACTACAGGAGATTAAATACTTTTCAGTATCACATGGTCACTGTAAAGACACTATTACTTTGCTAAGACACATATTAAACTCCCAACATAACATAGTGATGCATTAAAGGACCATTCTGGTGTTTTTGCATGTTTAAGTAGAGTTATAAGGTGCTTCTGTGCATGAACTATTTAGTCAGAAAACCAAACCTGGAGTGATCTGATATTAATGTGAAGTAGAAGAAACATTATTCCAGTCATTTAAAGCACTACAGAGACACTAAATGTTAAAGGTCAGTCAGTCAGTACTCACGGTCAGAGCAGTATTCGCCCGCCCAGCCCTCCAGGCAGTGACGGTTCCCATCGTCGTCGCAGGTGTAGTGGCCGAAGGTGTCGTTGCGGGGCCGGCAGTAGGCGGAGCAGGCCTCTCCGTGGTAGTGCTCATTGCACACAAAGTGGTAGGAGTAGCGGAGCTCGCTCTGGTTGCCGAAGTGCACGTCCTGGGACCATTCCTCTCCGACGGTCAGCCTGCGGCGGGTCGCCAGCCGGCTGATGAGATTGTTCTGGTTCCCTGGAGCAAAGAGGTGGTGAGAAGTTAACTTTGTGTGTCTGATTACTGAGGATTTACTCTTAAAAGGAATCATATTAACATCCTAAAAGTATGTTGAAGCAGGTAGAATAAAGCAAAAACACTTTAATATTTGATATGATATATATCTTCCTGCATAGAGTTTATGTTTGTCTGTGGTGACCTGATAATACTCTCCTGTGGTATCTGTATAATATTCTTATGGTGAGCTAAAGTACATTTATAATAACTTAACAAGAAGAAACAAGTCTACAATATCAAACTCTGTCAGAAAATCTACTAACTACAATCCACTGTCATGTAACCAGACAGAAAACAGCTCCTCTTGACAACTGGCCTCCAGCGTTGAAGCTGTTTTTCTGCACATGTGGGTGTTTTCAGCGCCGCTGTCGCCGCCTGGCGGTGAAGCAGCGACACTGCAGCAGCAGCAGCAGCAGCAGCAGCAGTTTACCTGTAGACTCGAGTCCTGAAGACTCCGCGTTCCAGGCTTCAATGATCAGAGAGAAAGTCCCCTGAAATAAATGAGAGAGGATCGATTAATGACCAGATACATCAAATAATTCATGATTGCACGTGTTAAGTTCTGCATTTGTGTCTGATTCAGCTTTTATTTAGTCAGTTTTATATATTTATGCCTCCACAAAGTCAAATAAATTCAGAATAAGCTTATTATAGTGGATGGAAGTTTAAATCTGAATGAAAATATGAAGGTAAATAAAGGTCTGATCTGTAGGAATAATGTGAAACTCTCAGATTACTGGAGGACTAAAGGTGATCAAAATTCCTACTTTTGTAGAGAAGTCGTGTGAGTTTCGTCACTTACCGGCCACTTGAAGACAAAGGGCACCCTGATGGGCGCGCTCTCGGAGATGGAGTTGGAGTCGGCGCCGAAGATCTCGGTGAGCGCGGTGCCGTACGTGCACGGCGGCTCCGGGTTGATGACGTCTTGCGAGTGCTTGAGGCACACGCGGAAAAAGATCTGGCAGTCCCGGGACTGGTGGCCACAGACGCCGCGGGAGCTGGTGAAGGAGTCGATCTTCAGCTCGAAGACGCCGGAGGAGAAGGCCTGAGAGAGGAGGAGGAGGAGGGGGGGCAGAGAGAGGAGAGAGGGTCAACATACCTGCTGAGAGTGAAACTGTTGCAAATAAAATATCACCTGACATGAAGAAATCATTTATTTATGTTACAGAAAATGTGCAGATGCACAGTCCGTTCACTGGTGCAAACGGAGGAAATCGTCACAATGAAACTATCTTTGTTTTTTTTTTTCATTCATTTCTGCAGATATCGATGATAATTGTGATTTCTGACTCTCTATTCTGCACCAGCCACTGGTCAGACATCAACAAATATTAAAAATCAAAATATAAGTAACTTAAATCCAGCAGAAACGCAGTAAGAGCGTGAAGAAAGCTCGGCGCGCTGCGCGTAAAGGCGCACGACTCCAAACGTCCCACGTCCCTAGAAAGCAGCAAAGAAAAACCAAACCACCGCGGCTGTACAGTAGAAAACTCCTACATGTGTGCTGCCAGTGCTACTCACCGTCTGCGCTGATACAAACAGCAGGAGACACGGCAGTAACAAACGCGCCATGGCGTGTCGGCACGGAGCGTCCAGGGCAGAAAGCACCGGAGGTCCAAGGAAGGTAATAAGTGCGTAAAATCCAAACGGGTCCAAAGGAGACAAGAGAGCGTCAAGTGAAGAAGTAAAAACGCTCCGGGAAGGTTGAAAGTCAGAGTAGCAGTCAGTGTGTGTCAGCGGCCTGGATGGAGAAAAAGAAAACAACCGGGAGTAAAGATCCGCTGCGCTGCTGAACTCTGGACTGCTGCAGCCGCCGCTACACCTCCGCTTTTATAGGAGCAGTGTGAGAGGAGGAGGAGGAGGAGGGCGAGGAGGAGGGGGAGTGAGAGGGCGCTGCAAAAAATGTCTACCTGAAGAACGAGTCCTCCTCTTCCTCCTCCTCCTCCTCCTCTAATCTGAAATGCTTTTCCTGAAACACGCGCTGAACTTGGCTCATTCAAACCGAAACTTTTCCTCAGTTGAGTTTGTCACTTTGTCCCCGAGAGAGAAAAAAAAAAACTCTTCCTGTCAAACCAGAGGAGTAACGTCTCTAAATTACTACCACTGATATTTTACTAGAAATCAGGTGCGGCCGTGTTATTCACAGCTGACAGCTGGCCAAAAAAAATCTTACTGTTTAGTCTCTCAGGTTTGGTTTTTGTGTTTCCAGGCAGCCGTTGTTGGTTTCTGTTGATTTTCCGGACGCGAACCTGCACAGACTTGAACCAGCTGAAGTCATTGCTGAAGAGTTTGCTTTTAAAATTGTATTGTACATTTAAAAACGTTGTATGACACATTATGTTAAGTTCTGCTGCCAGGTTTGAAGTCTCTGCGGTTTTATTTGGAAACTGATTGGCAGACTCATTCATAAATCTGCTTTTAATAGTTGAACGTAACGTGTGGAGGTGTTGACTCAGAGACATTTCTTGCAGCGTGCCAAGGAGTCTTCCATGGAGTATGGGGAGGAGGAGGAGGGGGGGTTAAGGGGGTGGTAGTGGTGGTGGTGGTGGTGGTGGCGGGGTGGTGGTAATATGTTCCCCCGCTTTGATTCGCTTTCACCACCGAGGGGGCAATTACAGCGGGGCAATCGAACAAACTGTCAGGCGACAGCAGCCGCAGCCTGAGCGGACAAACGCTCCGTTTACTGCCTCCCGCCGGCCAAGCAGAGAGCATTCACACACACACACACACACACACACACACACACACACACACACACACACACACACACACACACACACACACACACACACAGTTCATAAGCCTCCTCAGATATCTCCAAAATACTGACTGACAGCATCTTTTAATTCTCATTATTAATGTTTTCTGATGTTTGTAAATCTTTGTGTGTCAATATTCAACTGATACTGTAAAATATTACAAAACAGATATTGGATTTAAAGTGCATTATAATGTAGGAAACATACTGTACATGCATTTACTAATTATTGTTAAAATATGAGAGCAGATATTATTGAAAGTGTACTTTCAACTGTTTTTATTAAGATCAAATGCAAACTGTTACTGTAACTTTACTGTTTACTACTTCATACTTATAATACTCCTATAATATATATATATTGTATATATATATTATATATCTAAGGTCATTGTAGGTGACAGATATGCAGCGGATGAAGGCAGTCAGTCTGTCAATCAAACACACTTTCTTTCTTTCTGTTCTGCTTTCTGTTTCTCTCTAGTGTGTGTGTGTCTGTGTGTGTGTGTGTGTGTGTGTGTGTGTGTGTGTGTGTGTGTGTGTGTGTTGGAGGGGGGGGGTCACGTCCACCACCTACAGTCCTCACGCACACGCACGCGGACAATTTTTAAACGCCCCACACGCGAACAATTAACGCTCTTCAAGGAGAAAAAGAGTAGGGGGGGGGGGGGGGGGGGGTTCGATCTGGAGAAGATCATTTTTAAGGAAGTGTGCGTGTGTGCGTGCGTGTGTGCGTGTGTGTGTGTGTTGCAGGGTCCCAGCTGTATGATAATACCCCCCCCCCCCCCCTCCTCCTTCAGGGTGTATATCTGCTCTAATGTCATTAAGATGAAGCACATTTCATTCACAAAGACAATTATCCAACTCTGTCTGTTCTGTTCAGTGTGAGCGGATTAATAAACCTATTAATCAATCAATAATCTTTGGATTCAGTAATAAAGTGAGGTAAACAAGGTAAACAAGGTATTACAGGTGGAAAGTAACTGTACTTTTACTCAAGTACTCAACTTGTACTCTATTTCCATGTTATGCTATTGTATGCTTCTACATTTCAGGGGGAAATATTTGACTTTTTGGGGTTTTTAATTTGAAAAATGTAAAGTACCACTTTCTGAATGACAAACGTTTGACTGGTACTGTGTGTGAAAGACAACTGTCATATAAGTAATTGTTATTTTACGGAAAAGTTCATACATTAATGACATTTTGCGGTATTACTATGGGGTCTTTTTACAGGAAAATGCTGTTAGTAACTCATCGTACTTCCTTAAAACTGCTGTACACGTTTTAAGGAAGTACGAATAACGGTAATAATACAGGAAATATGGTAATAATACAGGAAATATGGTAATAATATAGGAAATATGGTAATAATACTGGAAATAAAATACAGTAATAATGGTCTGCTGTTATAGGAAATACAGTAATAACAGTACAATAATAAAACGAAATAAAATGAATGTTATTGTTTGTACTAAATGTGTTACTTTCTTCTTCTGCTGTAATGAAACATGTTCATCAGTATAAATATGTGTGTGTGCGCTTCATGGCAGCCAGGTGAGAGAGGTGTGTGTGTGTGTGTGTGTGTGTGTGTGTGTGTGTGTGTGTGTGTGTGTGTGTGTGTGTGTGTGTCGAGAGCTGCATGCTGACAAACTGTTGCTTTTTTTTTTTTTTTTTTTTTTTTTTGGCGCTCGCGACCCACCTCGCCTCCTATTGTCATTCTTAATGAGAACAGCGCGTGCCTCCGCTGGCACTGACTTTAAACCCCCCTCTTACAACCCCAACCACGGCACGAGGCACGCTTCATCTGGCCCGACACACACATACACACACACACACACACACACACACACACACACACACACACACACACACACACACACACACACACACGCCTCCTATTGTCACCGTGTTTGTATCCAGACTTGTGTGTGTGTGTGTCGGCTCGAGACAAAAGCGCCACATAGATGAATAATATGATATAAGCTGGCACGCGGACTGTAAACAACGACTCAATGAATGAAAGTTGCCATCGCGCGTGTCGTTGTCACTGGGGCGACTTTTTTTTATTCATATCAAACAACAATAAACAACAAACAGGCGCTTATGGAGGCGACGGTGATGAAGATCTGACACTTAACCTGAGTCACTGTTGTTTACGTTTCTCTCGTGACTGTTTTTAGTTTCAATCCTTATAAGAGCAGGATGACGTCATCGCCATATAAGCCAATAAATCGGTGTAACTTTCTGCTGTGGTATTAATATCCCCTCAACCAATAAGGGATCGTTATCAGTTCCTTTTGATTGCAGAAGAAGAACAGAATTAATATTTCATCAGCAAAATAAAAAGGAAGGTCCCCACATGATGAACGTGAGGAAATGTGTTTGTTTTTATCACATTAAAGTTTGTTAAAACCCTGAACAACACAACATACACACACTAAAAACCACTGAGTCATATCTGACCATGTTTGGATCAATACAGCAGCAACACATCCGGTTACACACAACAAGCTTCAGCTAAAAACTGTCACAAAGGTTTTGTTTCTTCTACAAATTGATGTTCAGGTGACATTCAGAACAATTAATAACAAATCGTGACGTGTGTAAGATTAAAAAGAGTAGATTATAACAAGCTTTAGTTTGTAAACAACAACAAAATAAAAAAAACTCACTAAAACTGCGTCAAAACAACATTAAGCCAGTATTGTGTTGGTGATATTATATTATATTATATGAACATTTTAAGCAGGGATTGCTTGTGTGCAGATTAACCACATAAAGGTGAAAGTGCAGCGATGTCATTGATATTTTATGTAAATAAAAACTGCAGCATCAGCAGCATAAAGTATATTGATAGTTTTAATAATCAGATGCTGATATCTGCTCACAGATAAACGGATCAGATGCTCTTTAACTGCACAACAAACTAAAGATCATTAATGTGACGCACGCGCCCGTCCATCCATCACACAAGATACCTGCTCAGCGCGTGCAGCGTCCGCTCCCTGGAGAGCACGGGGGGGCGCGTGCACACAACACGCCATCAGCCGACAATATGCACATATTCGATCGCGCGCCATCTGCTTATCGACCCCCCCACCACCCCCCCATATCTCTCTCTCAGGTCGTCAGATTCCACAAAAGACAGGCACGCCACGCGCCCCGCTGGATGGGCAGGTGCGCGTGCCCCTACCGAGATTTTTATCAGAGCTTTTATCGCCTCCATAAAGCACGCTGTCACTGCGCTCCGTCACGCGCACGTCACCGTCAAACCGCGTGCTCAAACCAGTTTTAATATTGACATTAACAATTTTAACTTTAACGCAGCTCCTATATTCCTGCTGTGTTTCATTTTTACTTTTTAAAAACATTTATTGCAAATTAAGTTTTAATTTATGGCGTAAACTTTAAAACCATGAACACAAGTTGTATTAGAGGCCTGTAACTCTAGATACACCTGTATATTACATACCTGTTTATATATACAGGTGTATATGTACAACTGTATGTATACACAGGTACGTAATATACCTGTATATATACACAGGTGTATATTACATACCTGTGTGTAGGCCTATATATACAGATGTACATGTACACCTGTATATATACATCTGTATATATACACAGGTGTGTAATATACCTGTGTATATATACAGATGTACATATAAACAGGTATATATACACCTGCATATTACATACCTGTGTATATATACAGCTGTATATGTATAAGAGTATAGTACAGGTATATAAACACCTGTATATTACATATATGTGTATATATACTGTAGAGTCACTGTACCTTCAACACTCATATGCACTTTGTCTTTCTACTAATACAAGAAAATATACAATATCCTGAGTTTGATTTGTTGTTATTGGCTTCAATCTGTTATTCTTCCTTTTTATTTTTTAAATTAAGTTTCTTCATTGTTCTTTCTGTTCTTATGTCTGTAAAACACCGTTATTGTATATTTGTAGAGAAGAACAAGTCTGGTGATACTTGTTATGTAACTTCTGTAAGACTTCAATAAACTATCCATCCATCCATCCATCCATCTATCTAAAGCACCTTTTGTCCTCTAACACGTGCCCAAATGGTCGGACGGAGGCTGCGCGAGCTTTTGTTGAGGTGAGAGAACACACGGCGTGTGCCGCGTGTCCGAGGAGGAGGAGGAGGAGGAGGAGGAGGAAGGTGGTGGAGGGAGACAGAGGCCGTGGGAAAGTCTGCTGAGGTGTGAACGGAGGGAGCGCATCAATGCGCGCGAGGCGTCAAGAATGACACCTGCACAGACATGCGCAGACCGCAGCGTAACAAACGGGTCTGTTTGTGATGGTGAGGTGTGTGTGTGTGTGTGTGTGTGTGTGTGTGTGTGTGTGTGTCATGACTAACTTTTTTTTTTTTACCTCACATGTCAATCATGGCTGGTTTTTGCCCCGCCCCCTCGCTCCAGAATGGTGGAAGATGATTGGCTGTCAGGAGCACAGGTTGACAACAGATTTTATGCAACTTTAGTCAATTTTATTGATGATTTTACAAACATTTTTAATAGTTTTATAACTTTAATGTATTTTTAAGACACAGCTTTAAGATTTAGTGTTTATGTTTAAATGAATAAATACTGACTGTATGAAATGAATAAAAATCTCACTATTATTATATAAACTACATCAGTTCCTTCAGGATTTTGCAGTTTTTTTGTGATTATTGCAGCAAAAAATGCTTGATCAGTAGCTTTCCTCAAAAACTGTTGATGTTTTATGTGCTCTTATTACAGTAAGATTGCTGGAATTGTGGGCAAAATTGCAAGCAGAGGAAAATAATGCAATTTTTTTTTTTAAACTACTACCAATGAAGAGTCAAACAAATCTAAAGGTTCAAATGATTGAAGGTTTTAAGGATTGAAGAACCTTTATTGTCGTCTTTGTACAGTTACATTTATACTTTTCAGTTTGGTGAGAAGGAAGCAACAGGTCTTAAAACTTAAGAGGCGTTTTAAAAAATATTTATATGTAAGAATAGAGAATGTAAAGAATATAATGAAATGAATCAGTACATAACTAACTGTGTTGGTGGAGTTGCTGTGTGTGTGTGTGTGTGTGTGTGTGTGTGGTAGTGGTGGTAGTGCTGGTGGTGATGGTGATGATGGTGGGGGGGTTACTGGTGCTAGTTTTCAGTCCCTGCAGTCTGTTGGCTCTGCTAGCCTGCTGTTAGCATCTGACAGCTAAACAACTCTGAGCTGCTGGGAGGCAAATGGTTAGAGAGTCATAAACCAGCAACCTGCTCCAGTGTTCCCAGCTTCACACCTCCAGGCTGCCAAACCACATCACATACTAACTCTGTTTTCTATTTTTAACAGCAGCTCAGTTGTTATTGTTCTGTTTATCTGTGAACAGCACTGAGTCCCTTTTAAAGGCTCTGTATAATTACAATGTATGATTATTATTACTATTAGATATGAAACTAAATAGAAAAATTAAAATTGTGATTCCTTATTTAACACATCAGCTGAGTAATAGTACAGTAGTGATAGTAAATGTAAATGTACTTAGTTACTGTCCAGCAGTGAAACATTAACAGCTGCTGTGAGAAAAGCCGTTAACACCAACTGAAGGATTAAATCTGTAGTTTGGGATTTTAGATGATAATGTTTATAATTCTGGTTCATTAAAAACCGCCGTCAGCAACTACACACACACACACACACACACACACACACACACACACACACACATACACACACACACACACACACACACACACAGCCTGCAGGCATCGTTAAGGATTTTTGGCACGTGGTCGTCTGTCCGTTGGGGTCCTCGCGCTGCTTCTGTCACCTGACAGTTTGCAGGTAGGTGCGACCCTTCACGCGCTGCCGACAAACGACGTAATTAACATGACATAAAAGGCGCGAAGACACGCGTGTTAATATCAAAGAAAGATTCCTGACGGCTCACGTGTTAAAAACATATTTCACTGAACACATTCAACTGGACGATTCATCAGTTAGTCGCCAAACTGTTTTTCATAATCAATTAATTGTTTTGAATCAGCTTCTTAAATGTGAATATTTTTTGGGTTGTGGACAGAACAAAACATTTGATGACGTCACTTTAATCAACATTTGTCACCATTTTATGGACCAAACAGCCATAATAACTATAAATATAGCTATTGATTAATCCAGAAAATAATGGTTACAGTTATGGTTATTACATCAATGCACATGTTGTGTACAGTAGGATATACAGACAGTTTATAGCTTTTTATTTCTTTATTCTTCTCTACTTTATTTCTACTATTTAATTCAGTTTATGGTGGTGTTCTAATTATTGTATCTATCTATCTATCGCATATACATATAGATAGATTATATAAGATCATATAAGATATATAAGATGAGGAACTGAGCTTTGAGGCCAATACTGACACTCAGTGTCAATATTTGAGAGTTGAAATAAATCCACAAAATCTCTAAACTTGACAGGTACATACATACATACATATACATATATATATACATATACATATACATATATATACACATACATATACATATATATACACACATATACATACATATATATATATACATATACACACACACACACACACACACACATATATATATAAATGAACATGAAGCAGGACATCATACAGCCTGCAGCTGTTATGTTTGTTTACTCTCATCTGTTTATTTTGTATCTGTTTGTAGTTTTAATTCAATTTTGATTTACGGTTTTCTGTTTTTTTTATTGCTCTCATTTTATCCCTTTTTATTGTCTTGTGCTGTTGTAACCTGCTAATTTCTCTTCTGTGGCTCCTTTAAATGTTCTTTTATGGGGTTTTGAGGCCAATACTGATTGGCTATTGATATTCAAAGAGTTAAAATAAATAAATGTCCAAGTTGGACTGAATCTAACTTCTGTTTTTATATCTATATAAACAGCAGACGATGTGAATCTATGACTGTTTGTGAACACTACACATGTACCTGTGTGGATAAGTGTCTCCTGTGTACTCGTGCATTCACGTGTTATGTATTAAGTAAACATGTAAATGTCTGTATATTAAGTTTATGAGTCTTTTTTTTAGCAGAAGAGACGGTAGATGAGAGAAAACGATGTATTTATGTGTGTAATTTCTTGACATGTTTACACAGTTAATTCAAGAGAACTGTTGAGCATCAACCTGTAAATACAGAATCAATAAATACTCAAATAAAAGGAATCTGATGTGTAATACTGAACTATAAATGAAGCAGTGTATTGTGTTAACATGGCTGTATTATTATTAACAGTGAAAACATTTCTAAACATCTAAAATATCTTTTGATTTCTGTTCTGTTTCTTTATTGTTGCTTAACATGAAAGCAGATACAGATATATATCAATAGTTTACTACAAGTGGCAGATAATAAATAATAAACACAACTAATCTGATCACAAACTGGACTAAACAAAGTAAACAAAACAAGAAAGCAACATTAATTTACCTGTACGCCATGATTATCCTATAATAACACTTCTTAATATTATTCTCATCACCATTATTAATCAAATAAATCACAATATACAGGCCTAAACATTTACAGTTTGATTGCTTTAATAAAATGTGAGTTTAATATGAATTTAAATTTGACTTTTTTATATGTGAATAAATACCAGAATGTTTTGATAAAGCTGTGATTATAGTATATATATACTTATATAAGTGTAAATGCTAATATTACTTAGAAAAAAAAGGTAATGGTGTCAAAAAGTTTGTTGTTTTAGATCTTCACTTATCAATGTAAACTGCTGGTAATGAGATATGAGCTCCAGACTGAGTTAATTCTAATTTAAAAGCTTTGAAAAAAAGGATTTTTAAAAAACACGGTGACTTTCAACAAACAACAGCCTTTATATCTTTTAATCCTGAAGCCATAAAAGCTCTTTAAACTCCAGTTTTAAATCCTTCCTGAGCTGCTACACTTCAGTCCCTGCAGGGATTCACACAGTCTGGATAAATAAGAGCTGCATTGAAGATCAGTGTGTAATTGAGAAGGTTTTAATCTTGTTTGCTTTAAAATTATTAGCAGGCTGAACTTTTCTTCAGTCAACGGCTCGGTGTGGAAAAAAGGAAAATACAAGAAACAGGAAAAATTAGCGGTTGAATTGATTTAAAGAGAGCAGCGGCCGCCTCTCTGTTTAGTTTCCAAAATACAGTTTATGAGGTTGCAGGAGGTTTTTTATCTGCTGTTTATCTTCAATAAAGAGTTTGGCAGGACTCACAGTGTGTTTTCCATTCATGTAAAGTCAGAACGGTGAATATTTAGACTTATATACTCAGATTTATACATTTATTTACCAATTATGCTCTAATGGGATTCTTCTATGCCTCATTTTTGCACTAATAAAGCACCAGGAGGACAACTGAGTGGCGCCTCTCATGTGACCTGAACCCGACCCCTCGTGTCCCCCCCGACCGTCTAAAGATGCAAAGACTGATGGGAAGTTTCTATATCACAAGTTCAAAGTATAATTGTCTGGGAAGCTCGTTAGCCTGCTGGACTCCCAAAACCATCAGTGTTTCTGCTGCTGCTGCTACTGTCAGTTAGCTACGGAAGCTCATTCCTGCCAAAACATTAAATAAAATAAAAAAATAGATGAAAATGGAAATTATTAAAATAAGAAATATTTGTGGTGAGTCAAATGATTATATTTAAAGTCAAAATTGTTACATACTATGTCACAATAATGAAAAATAAAGTAAAAATGTCAATTTAATAGACTTTATAAATCAAAATTATGATACAAATTAATATTTATGACTCAAAAATTATGAGATATAAAGCAAAAAGTTGGACTTTATGAATCAAAATTATGAGAAACACTATAAAGATTTTTTGCCTGAGTAGAAATTATGATACAAAGTAAAATGTCGGACTTAAGTTATGAGATGCAAAGTAAAAAAATATGGTCAAAAATATGGAATGAAATGTAAAATTTTAACTTTCTAAGTCAAAAATTGTGACATTCAAGGACAAAATTATGACTCAACACTATAATCAAAGTCAAAATTAGTCAGAATTTTGATTTACTATCTCATAATTTTTATTTCATATGTCAGAATTCTGTTGTATAATAATTAGGACTTGTATCTGCTGAGTTTTATTTGTGTTTTTATCAGTTCTATTTTTATAGGAACGTTTTTTTCCTGGCAGAAATAAGTTTCCCTGTAAAGTTTATCAGCCTGGTAAAGATCCAGAGCTGCTGTTAAAGTGAGGAAACCTTCCCGCTGCTGCTCACCGTTCACCGTGTTTGTATATTTATATCAACGAGAAGATTCATCGTTTCCCATCATTTTCGTCTGAACTGGTTTCCATACCGGGCCGATGAGGCCGGGCGGGACCTCGGTGTTTCAGAGGTGGTAAAATGTCCCGACACCTTCAGGGGATTAAAGGCCGGGTGGTGGTGGTGGTGGTGGTGAAGCAGGAATCCAGCAGGGAGAGAGAAAAAGGAAAACAGCTTTACAGGTTCAAGGCTCAGCAGGGTTCCTGCTTTAAATCCGAGAATGTGAAAGATTCCTGAGGTCTGGTCGGGTTTCAGCTTTGTTTTCTCGCACGTTGGACTGAAAATATACAACAACACAACACACAGAGAAGTAAACAAACTGTATAATCTTTCAATTATCTTTACATGTGTCGTCTTTTGCCTTCCATACAGGACTAATATTACTGATGTGATGCTTAAATATGCTCTGTAATCAGTACATTTACCCAAGTACTGTGTTTAAGCAATATTTTGAGGTATTTGTACTTTACTTGAGTATTTCCATGTGATGCTACTTTCTACATTTCAGAGGGAAATATTGTACTTTCTACTCCACTACATTTATTTAACAGCTTTAGTTACTTTTCAGATGAAGATTTGACACAATGGATAATATAACAAGCTTTTAAAATACAACACATTGTTAAAGATGAAACCAGTGGTTTCCAACCTTTTTGTCTTTTGACATCTTACAAAAATCAGTGTGTAGTCGGGGTCACATTTCACATGTCTATGAGTTGTTAACAGCTCCACCAAATAGTGATTTTTCCCTCTAAACTTCTCACATGCTTTCATTTCAATAAATGTTCAAATGATCCAATATTTCACCAAAAATCAAAGATTAGAGAAAAAGTCCAAAAACTGAAAACAGATTTGTGTATCAGAACTTTGTTTTTTCTTCTTTCCTCTCCCATTAATCATCTCACCACCCCTCAGATTTATCTGCTGACCCTTTGGAGGGGCCCGACCCCTAGGTTGGGAACCACTGGACTAAACTAGCTAACTGTATATAAAGTAGTGTAAACTAGCTCCACCTCCAGCAGCTACAACAGTAACATGCTGCTCTAACACTGATGCTTCACTATTAATAATCTAATGATGTCATATATAATAATATATCAGTCAGAGGGACCAAACCACTACTTTTACTGCAATACTTTAACTACATCAAGCTCATAATACTTATGTACTTTTACTGTAATACTTTAACTACATCAAGCTCATAATACTTATGTACTTTTACTGTAGTAGGATTTTTCATGCAGAACTTTAACTTGTAAAGGAGTATTTCTACATTGTTGTGTTGGTACTTTTACTGAAGTAAAGGTTCTGAGTGTTTCTTCCATCACTGACATTTACTTCTGGTTTCCTCTGAGCTGCTGTAAACATACAGAATGCTAATTGCGTTGTTGAACCGCCCAGAAGGATTGAACATCTCTGCAGGAGGTCTTTGTTTAGTGAAAAGTTTAAATCAGCCTAATTCTCCCTAACTTCTCCTTGGTTTGAGAGTAAAAACACCCAAAAAGAGAAAGTGAGGAGACAGAAACATGACAAGGCAAAGCTGCTGTTCTGCTTCCTGTGCAACATCTTTAATAAAGGAAATATTGAGATTCTGTTGAAAGTAAATCCCTGATGTCGTGTTTTTGAGCCAAAGTCAGACAGAAGTTTTTGCTCATCCAGAGTGAAGTTGGCTCTCGCATCAAAGTATAAAACAGAATCTGCTCAACAGGATTTTTTGGGCATTTTGATTCCCGGTCGTAGCAGTAAATGATTTTAATGACTCAGTTTTTCCTTCGCTGTTTACGACTGGTTCATTTCTCTCCAGTTCCTCCTTAAACTTTATTTCCACTCGTCCAGGATGTTTCTGAACAACTAACACATTTATAAATATTCTTTAATTTAAACCTTCCTGTTCTGCACGCGACGCACTACGTCCAAACGTTGGACAATGTTCATTAAATCTTTAAAAACTTTGGCAACTGAGTTACTGAACTATTTTTGAGTACTTGGAAAAATGTACCTTTTAGCTGAAATGCTTTAAATCCTCCTGTATTGCAGTGGAGGAAGTACTCAGATCCTTTACTTCAGTAAAACTACCAGTACAACAATATAAAAATACTCCATTATAAGTATTATGAGCTTGATGTAGTTAAAGTATTGCAGTAAAAGTACATAAGTATTATGAGCTTGATGTAGTTAAAGTATTGCAGTAAAAGTAGTGGTTTGGTCCCTCTGACTGATATATTATTATATATGACATCATTAGATTATTAATAGTGAAGCATCAGTGTTAGAGCAGCATGTTACTGTTGTAGCTGCTGGAGGTGGAGCTAGTTTACACTACTTTATATACAGTTAGCTAGTTTAGTACAGTGGTTCCCAACCTAGGGGTCGAGGCCCCTCCACAGGGTCAGCAGATAAATCTGAGGGGTGGTGAGATGATTAATGGGAGAGGAAAGAAGAAAAAACAAAGTTCTGATACACAAATCGGATCATTTGAACATTTATTGAAATGAAAGCATGTGAGAAGTTTAGAGGGAAAAATCACTATTTGGTGGAGCTGTTAACAACTCATAGACATGTGAAATGTGACCCCGACTACACACTGCTTTTTGTAAGACGTCAAAAGACAAAAAGGTTGGAAACCACTGGTTTCATCTTTAACAATGTGTTGTATTTTAAAAGCTTGTTATATTATCCATTGTGTCAAATCTTCATCTGAAAAGTAACTAAAGCTGTTAAATAAATGTAGTGGAGTAGAAAGTACAATATTTCCCTCTGAAATGTAGAAAGTAGCATCACATGGAAATACTCAAGTAAAGTACAAATACCTCAAAATATTGCTTAAGTACAGTACTTGCATTTGGTTTTACTGGAGATGGAAGTCGGGCAGAAACACAATAATATTGATAAAAACTGATTCTTATGTTTTGTTTCTCCTCTACTCAACATGAAGTCATAGAAAATCAAGCTGCGTTCATGCAAACTGCTGTTTTATTCATTTCGATTTGCAGAATTCAGGAGGTTTCATATCTGAGCTAAAGTCAGCGCAGGAACCCGGAGTTCTGCTCTCGAGGACTCTGAGAGCAGAGCTGAGAGTTCCTGACGTCTTCAAACGTCTCGTTGTGTCTGATCAACAGTTCAAATCCTAAATACAAACAGCTTTCTATCATGTATGACACAGAAAAGCATCAAATCTTCACATTTCAGAAGCTGAAACCGCTAAATATTTTTGCAATTAGCTTAAAAAAATTGACTAAAACCTGTCGTTTCCTGTCGGGGCCACAAAGAAGAACCACAAAAAGAGGAAAAGTCTCCACATTCTGTACTTCACTGCAGGTTTTCAGCTTTATTCACATTTATATTTATATTTATGTAAAAACAACTCCAGCAACAACACGAGTTCTCAACCAAAACTGGAGTTTAGCGTCTACTGACAGAGCTCGTTAACAGCAGCTGAGACCAACGGCTGAACACCCCAAAAAAAACACACACATGACAACCATCAACATGCACATTTTACATGTTTCCTGCACGTCCCGCCATACTGAAGCTGCCTTCACATGCTGCCTGATCTTAGTAGGACTTTTCACGTCAAGTAGAAACTGTAGAGAAAATGTTCCTCATTGAGTTTTTGGAAAAGTAGGAACCCAAAACCCTCTAAATATGGTGGAAAACTCAGGTTTTGTGTCAGTAATTCAGGCGTTTTCTTGCTCATTAACCTGTTTTTATGTTCTCTTCTCTGTTGTCATATTAATCTGAATATGATAGATTTGTACTTTACGTTTAAGAGCATGTTGGAGATATATTACAATATATTTGGTTTTGCATATTTTAAACACATTAATATATCTTTTAGCAGAACTCTTTTGGTAGGACGGGACTTGAATGCAACACTGCTGTTGGATTTTTTTTTTCCAGCAGAGACACAACATCAAAGTCTACCGTCTGATCTAATGCTGCCTTCAAGTGACCTCATGTTCAGTCTGTCAAACACATTCGTGCTGTTGCTGCGCTCGTGTTTCTCATGAAAAGAGTCAGAAGTTGTGTGAAGAATGAAAAGCAGAGCTGGTTTAAACCGTATGAAGTGTGGACAGTGCCATAAAAAAAAAAAGGAACCTGAAGGAGACAGTTATGTGACATTAGTTCTCATGTACATGTCCGTTTTTAAATAGAATTCCTGGTGTTAGAGATGTCGATCTGTGCATATTCATGAATATTCAGTCCTCTGTGCAGACTACAAAGGAGCTTTTCCAACATGGCGTCCAGAGACTACGTCTAAATCAAGCCGGTTAAACTCTAAAATACACATGGACGGAGGTATTTGCACAATCGAGCTGAAACTCCTGCTGTGGACGCATGTTTTTGCACAAAAACAGCATTTTAAGAGTTTATCCAACTTAATGTAGACGTAGTCTAAAATAAACCAGATTAAAAACCATCCTTTATTTACTGTGTTTTGCTCAGTTTCTCTCATTTACAGCAGCCTTCAGTGCAACATCTCACTGCTTATATGAGAGGACATGAAGACTCGGAGAGTTCTGACGCTGATCTCTGATTCGCTGAGCTCTAATCTCAGTCACACCGGGCGCCATTTTCAGCTTTTGGTTAAAATGACAAACGTGTCGGGCTGCAGCTCATATCAGCCGTCACTAATTAACCTTCAAATGAAACTCGTCTGTTGTCGGTTCGTGTGTCTGTAACTCGACCAAAGATCTGTAACACAACCGTACAATCAGTGTTTCTGAGTCTCCAGTTCAACTGATCAGATCAATAAACTAAGCTGATCATAGTTTCAACCTTCAGTATTTGGATCAAGAAGCTCCTGAAGAATAAAGTTTATCAGATTTAGTAGCTAAAGCTGTTTATTCAGTGTGTCAGATACATGTTTAATTAATTGCCTGATATTAAAGGACTCATACTGGGGGCATAAAAATTGATCGGGACGTCTTTACTTATCAGACGTCATCACTGTTTGATGTTCCTTCTCTGCAGCTGCTCGTAACGTAACATCAGCTGAACAGGAAGAAAAAAGAAAACCTCCCATTATTCTGACTCAGGAGCTTTTGTGCATCGTTCCAAGCTGGTTACTCCGACTGTCTCACCGTTTAAAAAGCTTAAATTAGTGATTTATCTTGTGTTACATGTTTCCAGCAGATCAAACGGTGTATAAAGCTCGTTTTAAATGAGCTGCATCGAATCTATTAAGTGTTATTTCAATGTAACCATCAGTCTGTTGGAGGAAGTGAGATGAACAAATCCTAAATATTAACGGATCTGAATTACAAGTCGGAGTCTGACGTTGAACGCTTATTTACCACTCGGCTGCTCGTAATTACTGTCTGAATAAAGTGACATGAACACAACATCAGTTATGTACAAAAGGTCGACTCCTTCTTCTTCTACTTCTTCTTCTCCTGTCAGTAATTCTTAGTTTGGCTCCATTTAAACTTCAACGCTACAAAATGCACAAGGAACATTTCTCTCACAACTTATAATACGAGTCACAGAGTCCGTTTGAAGGCAGCATTAGTGTTAAACTTTACAGACTGAAGTTAACGTCACCTGCTCACAACGGGACGGCATCATGTGACTCTGACGCCGCCCGAATGCATCTGCAGGTTTCTGTAAAATCTGATCTGCGAGGGTGAAACTGGGATTGGATCTTTTTTAATTTTTTTTTTTTTATTGAGCTCTCTTCTTCTTCTCCTCTCTCCACCGTTTGCTCAGCTGCCGTTCAAGTCTTCGGTGTGGCGCCTCTCCACGCCGCCGCCGTTCACTCTGACAGTCTCATATATTTATTCAATGAACTCTTAAGAATACTACTATTTGTTTTGTTTTTATTGTTATAAACAATATTCATTATTGAACATGGTCTCTTTCGGGCCGTCAGCGCCGGTCTGAGACACACAGAGGAACAGGAAATAAAAGAAACATTCTGCAGGTGAGGTGCAGGACAGAGCAGCGCTGGTCTCAGGTCAGATCCTGCGAGCGGCCGAGCCGACCAGAGCTGGAGTGGCGATAGCAGCGCTGGTCTCGGATCAGCCTCCGACCGCCAACAACAAGAGTTTTCACCTGACCTGGATCCCCTTTCTCTTGGTTTTTTTTTTTAAACCAATCAGCAGCTTGATTCGCATCAGGTGACACCAAGATGACCAAGGGAGGGGGCCGCCGACACCCCGCCTCCAAAAAACCAGGAAGTGCCTCTATCATTGGTGCAGAGGCCAGCCAATGTCTTTGCTCTGTTCCAGCACCGCAGACCCGCCCACTGAGACATGATTGGTTGTTTGTGGCGGCGGAGACCGCTCAGCTACAGTACGCAGGTCTCCCCCCCGCCCTCCCCCCCTTTCTCCTCTGGCCCCTCCCCTCTGCGCCGACAGGCAGCCGGGCTGCGATTGGTGGACGTGTGAGAGGGGGGCGGGGCTCACTGCTGCTTGGAGCGCCAGAACCGCGAGGCGATGGAGCCGAGAGAGAGTCCTTGTTTCTTCTGCTGCGAGAGCTCGGCCAGACGCTGCTCCTCCTCCTGACGGACACACGGAGGAATAACATCAAAAACAAAGAAAGTAGAGACAGACGGTCGTGAGGTGCGTTTGATTTCTCCTCCTCCTCCTCCTCTTACCTTCGCAAGCTGAGCCTGTCTGCGCTTGAAGGCGTCGATGGGGTCGTCCTCCAGAGCGTAGTTCTCCAACACCGAGCGCACGTCGTCCACGCCGCTCAGAGCGATGGCTGACAGAAGAAGAAGAGAGGAGGTGAAGCAGCCGCAGATACAAAACTCAAACTCGTTTATTCTTTGACTTTCTGACAGAGAAATGTTCAGATGGATGTCAGTCTAGTGTGTGAAGTCAGGACACGGTTAGCGTAGCTTAGCATAAAGACTGGAAGCGGAGGGTAACAGTTAGCTTAGCTCACACCTATCAACACTAAAACTCACTGATTAACAAGCTGCATCTGGTTTATTTAATCTGTAAACAAACTGATATGTAAGAACAACAGTTTGTGGTTTTAGGGCTGGAACTATTTCTTACTGGTGTATCCATCCACCCAGTGCTTCTCTGCACAGCCTCGCCTTCACACAATACATAATAACACAAACAACACTGTATAAGTTATATTAAAGTTAAGCAGGGATAACATTATGATATTCAGTGTATTTTACGATGAAATTCAGTAACTTTGGTCTAATTGACACATCAAATGGTAAATATAACTGTGGAAAAAACAGCAGAATTTAAACTTTAGACTAATGGAATAACAAATTTCATTTTGTTGTATGAAAGATGCTAAAATCTGTGTTTGCAGGTCTGTAGAAAACCTCTCAGGAACATTTGTGCTGTGGTGGAAAAGCAGCATTTTGAAATATGTTGAAACAGTTGCTTATTTGCACATCCAGCAGTTACGGAACAACATTATCATTCATTTGGAGTCGTGTTTCTGTCCACTATTCACTCTCTTTTAGCTCTGTTTTTACTCTCCACCAACTCCTGAGGGGAATATCTGGCTCTTTAGCTGCTAAATGCTCCACTATGTTCACCAGCTAGTCTACAGCTAACTGTGTCTGTTTGGTGCTGAGCAGGTAGTGTACAGTGACTTTTTACAGCTTTTTCTCTGAAAACGACGCTATGAGACGCTGAAAAGAGTCACTGTAGGTTCATCATTACGAGCCACGACCAACACATTACACACTGACACATCAGACTGTTATAAAAATATAGATTATAGCTAAAGAGCAGATGGAAAGGATCGGCGTCTCACTCTTGAGGAAGTTGGCGAGGTCGTAGAGCGTTCGGTCCTCCGAGTTGCCGTCCCATTTCTTCAGAGCCATGCCGTTGAAGGGCTGCAGGCTGAACGCCTCCCGCTTACAGTCCACCACGATCACCTTACTGGTGTCCCGGTTCAGACACGACACGTCCTGAAACAGAAGAGACGGACACACGGGTTGAGGTGTGTTAAGAGAAACTCGATCCAGACGACGATGGAAACGTTTCACATCTCTGATGGTAAACACCAGAAATCAAAACCCTTTTAACCTCTTAAAAACGGTTAAATTTTACACCAAATCTGTGTAACAAATGGTATCAACCCAAAAACAACATCTCATGAGACATAACTGAGCCTAGGAATGATCATTATATACTTCTATCATAATGTTCTAAGCCCTTATACACTCTAAACTTGCAAAATTTGAATAGACGCCTAACAAAAACATGTTTATTACAGATTTATGACTAGAAAAAAGTGACACAGTGCTGAGCTGCATCAGCTTTCAGATGATGTATCACCACTTCTATGTGACACATACTGTCTCCCCCTAAAGATCACATGTCCCCCCCCATAAAAAAACAGACAAAAATGGGTCTATGGTAGAAGGAGGAGGAGGAGGAGGAGGAAGAGGTTAAGGACTAATCAAATGAGGAACTTTATTATCTTAATGATCCTTAATATTCACAGAGATTAAAACCCACAAAACACACTTTCTCTGGTGGCTCCAGCTGGTGTGTGTGTGTGTGTGAGACAGATGGAGAGGGACGCTGCTCCTTGTCTCCATCACCAGGCTCATCTGGTGCCCAGCCGCCCCCCCCCCCCTCCCCTGTGTGTGAATAACAGGCATCTGTCTTACTGTGTGTGTGTGTTGAGTAAACTTAAGTGTCTGCACACACAATAATGATATTTACATTCATCCTTATTCTCACTGTAAATGGTTTGATGGCTTTAAATATGTGCCAAAAATGCAACAAAATTTATATCCATGTTTCTATTGGAGATAATTAGTAATGTAGTATATATTTAGCTTATTTGAATTACTTATTGCTCCTCATTTTTGTCGTTTATTGCTTGTTGAAGAGCTTCTTACTCTCTTGTGTAATGACAAAAAAAGAAAAATGAATCTGCAACTATTTTGAACATTGATTTAATATGTTTTGAGTCATTTTTTAAAAATAAAAAGGTCCAAATTCTCTGATTCCAGCTTCTTAAATGTGAGTATTTTCTGGTTTATTTAGTCCTTTATGACAGTAAACTGAATATCTTTGACATTTTAAGATGCATCTTTGGCTTCGATCGACACTTTTTAAGACCAAACAATTTATCGATTAATTGAGAAAATACACGACAGATTAATTGACAATGAAAATGATTAGTTGCAGCTCTGGTTCAAACATGAATACAACTAAAAGAGAGTTCGTCCCTGGCTGGTAGGTTAACTCTTCTTACTCACACTGAGTTCCATCAATGAAAGGTCGCGCCCTGACAACTTCCACACCGCCACACTTCTCTCTGTCTGTCTTTGTATGAAAATGCCACACACACACGTCAAATCTGCTCTGTGATGTTATTGGCAGGAGCCATCTGTGGCTGCTGCTGCTGCTGCTGTCTCTGTTTTGGGAGATTAGAAACAGAAATGACATCTACTGCTGTGAGGAACATCTACTGCTGTGAAGAGCAGACGCTGCTGCTGCTGCTGCTGCTGCTGCCGTCAACGTCCAGCAGAGGAAACCAGTCACACACACGCGTCACGCCGTGTCACTGCAGCTGTTCGCACTGCAGATCAAAATATGAACAAATATGATTTTATTTGCTCCTTTGTGACGGTTTCTGATCACTGAACAGCAAAAAACTTTCATTCCTATCTGGAACATAATTAAATGTACAAAACAATTACTTGGGGCAATTTGAAACACCATAATAAGTGAGTTTATACTGTGCAGAAATACATCCAGCAGCTCACTGCAGCTGCTGCTTGTTGGTTCGTTACTTCCTGCAATATTTAAAACTGATCCACTGTCAAAACAACACCAGAAATGACTTGTTGTCTTGTTTTGTTGGTGTGTTTTTAAATCGCTGTCAGCGCTAACCTCGGAGACAAACACCCTGCGTTTGTTGTGTTGGTTTTAGCTTAATGTAGCTCTAAACTCCTTTACAGAGAGATAATTACTTTGCTGATTGTTTCCAAACAGCACATTTCCAGCTCTATATTTATATTCTGGGGCTCTACTGGAATATCTTTGCATGATTTCCAGTTAAAAACTCTTTATTTATCTTCTACTGGTCCTTTATGCAGCCCCTCAGTTCAGCCTCTGTCTGAAACAGGCTGTTTTAGCTCCTGTCTCTTTAAGCCCCGCCCTCCTGATGAGCCCACTCTGTTCTGATTGGTCAGCTTCAGGAAGCTTCCTCCGGCTCCGGAGGCTACGTAAACAAACTATAATAGCAGGATTTCACTTCTTTTTCTCCTTCTTTACTGCAAATGTCAACTTCTCAAATCCATCCGTACATGTTGGAGCTGAACAACACATGGAAACGCCTTAGCAACCAGCCAATCTGTTGTCATTACGAGGAGGAAGTAGAGATAACTTTGCAAACGAGGCGTTCAGGGCAGGTTGAAGCCCTGACTTTTGACTTGCAGGCAGCATTTCTACATACGTTCACCTCGAGTTTTGGAACTTTGACCATGTTTAACATCCAACATCAGAACAGGATATAAATAACAAAAAGCAGAATATGTCTCCTTTAAAACCGTTAGAAATCACCATTTTTAAAACCCTGTTAAATGAAGTTATGCTGCAGCCAAGACGGTGAGATTAATATATGTCATATATAATATATGATAATAATATGTTTTCTGATAGTTTTTCAGGTGCAGAGAAATCTTAAAATTGAAAATATACACTTATTAAAGCAGAGCTGCAACTAATGATTGTTTTCAGTATTTATTCATCTGTCCGTTATTTTCTCAATGAATCAATTAGTCTATGAAATGTTAAATAACAGTGAAATTTCCATGGAGGCTGCAGTGAAATCTTCCATTTGCTTGTTTTCTGACTAACGGAAATTCACTTCTGAAGTCACACGTGAGAAGCTGCAGGCAGAAAATGTTGACATGACATTTTTGCTTAAAAAATGACTCAAACGATCGATGATTCATTTTCTCTTAATCGACTGATGATTGCAAAGAAATACATTTATGAAAGACCTACATTTAATCAATGAATATACTTATTTTTTTATCAATCAGCACAATAACAGCAGCCTGGAAAAGTAAATGAGAGCAGGCCTATTTTGTTTTTACTTTTATGTCAGTTTGTGTCATGTTGTCTGTCATGTGTAAACTCGACAACAAGCTGACAACAACAAACACATGATGGAAAAACACAGAACTCTGCAGGGACAGCAGGCCAGAGTTAAAAAAAAAAAAAAAAACAACAACAACAAAGTTCGAAGGAAGACAGTTAATCCAACTGTTC
The DNA here is from genome assembly GCF_910596095.1 of Thunnus maccoyii. Classification (NCBI taxonomy): domain Eukaryota; kingdom Metazoa; phylum Chordata; class Actinopteri; order Scombriformes; family Scombridae; genus Thunnus; species Thunnus maccoyii. Next base: position 32,622,576 of record NC_056538.1, on the reverse strand, counting down.
TGTTTCTTATCCCGGCAACAGCCAACAAACAATAAGACGTCTGATCCATTTCAGGCCTGCAGCCGACGCTCAGATGCAGGGCAGCAAACAATAGCTGGATGTTGGTCTGTGGGGTTTGATGAGAGGGTGAAGGAAGGTCAATGCCGTGGCTTATGGAGGAATTATCATAAAACAACTAGTAGAAAACGCTCAATACGCTGCTGATCACACAGAATATTATTATACTTTTCTACTAAATCCAGATTATGCTCTATGGGCACATTTTTGAAGCTACAAAATTGATTAAGTATCTGGAGAAGGTATTTCTTAAGCTTAATATGGTTAATAGCAGTCACTGACTAAGGACTCACTACTAAACTCCTATAAGAAATATTATTCATGTCTCCACTCGGTTGCAGTAAAATCACCTGCAGAGCAGCTGCTGCAACTGAACTGATATAACAGCTACATGACTCATGTTTTAACTTGTTTTAATTTCTGTTGTTCATCATCTGTGATGTGAAAACATCTGATTTCTACATGAAAAACCACTTAAAAAGCTTGAGTTCTTGGTATAAGTTCGGTTATAAAAGAGAGAGTCTCTCCTGATTGGCTGCTGACAGCTGGAGAGTCGATCACACTGGACAGTAGAGGAGACGACGCTGCTTTTAACACGCAGTCGCTCGCTTCCGTCCTCCGTTTCCATCACGGTTATATATTTAGATCATTTAGAGACAAGAATGTGTAAAAGTTTACAGTTTGTCTTGCTGTGACGCTGCGTTACTTACTAAGGCAGCGATTCAACTGACTCAGCGGTTTATAAACTGATGTATCGTATACATGAAAAGTTTGTATAATAAACGAACATAAAACATTAATACTGAGCGATAATTCATATCTTTTATCAGTGGAAGCGTATTATAATGATATGATCATTTTATACATTTCTGTTGCCCAAATTTTAAAACAACAACAGACATGATTTTGTTTTGCACAGTTGAAAAGTATTTGCTGACTCGTATGAAACCGTCGGTTTATTCCAGTGTTTTATTCCTCAGAGCTGATGTGTGTCGACTCTTCAGAAAAGCAGCAATTTCGTCATCATCACTTCCAGGATTGGCACATTCTGCCTACTGTACTTTGACTCATTTCATGAGCCAAGGCATTGTTGTTAGACTTTGTCATCAGGTGACAATTAGATCCCCGTACTTTCTAAATTACCTCAACCGTTGACCTTATATGTGACATTTCTCTCTAACGGAAAATTCTTGTTAATTATTGTCAGAACATTCGCTGAATTATCGACGTACTCGACCGATTTGGCCAGATTAGATCCCTGAGCTCCACAAGTTCTCTTGAGCAAGAAGCAGAAATTACTCCAAATGTATGTTTATGCATGTTATGTTTTTTGTTGTTTTTTTATGAACACATGCTACATGCTACATGCTACATGCATGCACAGCTGCAGACGTCTAGTTTTCATTCGATAGTATTTGGATTAAAACGGTCGCTGGCAGAAAATGTGCATCCACAGCCATAAATAAAACAATATTTTTTAATAACTCCATGTGGTGTTTACCAACTTTCGCTTGACATCTGTAGCGTTTATAACTCTCCCTTAGCATATGGAGCATTAATAACTCTCTCTTAGCATCTGTTGCGTTCCTCTCTGTCTTGGCATTATGGAGATGAGATGATAAGTGTGTCTTCTCTCTGGGAAGTAGGTTAACCAGCTCCTTACAACCTCCAGACTGTCCTCCAATAAAACACGGGGAGAGATGACAGTTGGAGGGAGACAGAAGGAGGAGGTGGAGGTGGAGGAGGAGGAGGCGGGGGGGCGGGGGGAGTAGAAGAGACGGAGCGAACTCAACGAGAGAGACGAGGGAAGGAAGGCGGGTGAAAGGGAGGTGAGATAAGAGGGAAAGGAGAGAGAGAGAGAGAGAGAAGGAGGCATAAGGTTAATGAGGCCTGAGAGGGGAGGAGGAGGAGGGAGGAGGAGGGGATTAGGGAGGTCTATTGTGGCGAGGAAGAGGAGGAGACATCAATGGCAGCAGCAGAAGGCAGCTATGGAGCGCAGACGCAGGGGGTAACGCAGCTTCTCTAACAGCGTACAGGTGTTTTATCCACAAAAAAACATCAACTAGAACAAACTAAACGTCTTTAAACAACTTTAAAACAAAAAAATGATTCTTTTGTCACAAAACAAACTTTTCTGATCAGAAGTTTTTGTGTTTCCATCAGAGAAACCTTTAACACATGAATACTAAAGCAATAAACAACACAGAACTAAATAAATAATCATATAAATAAAAATATATATATTATAACCATGAAATTAAATATTTAATTGAATGTTAAAACTACCTTGACATTTTATCCTGCTTCTTTTCACAGATTTATTTCAATCATTTTTTATTTAATTCCAGCAGTTTATTATTTCAAACATTTTCTGACATGTTTTTATTTCATTTGTCTTGACTTTCTGATAAAAACGTTGTGATGAAATAAAACATTGAGAAAAATACTGTTGTAAAATAAAATCACCTGCGATAATAAATCATTATTACTGTGAAAAGCAGCAGGATGAAATAATATTTGTATTGGATTATTTCATATTATTTTATATATTTTGCCTGTAATATTTATATGATCAGGTCTATTTGTTTATTAAGGTAATATTAAACTCTACAGCGGAGAGTTGAAGATCTTCAGGTTTAATGTTTAGTTATTTATCAAGATTGAATTATTTCATAAGTTTTATATAGTCATTTAACTTTTTTCATTACTTTTTTTAAAAACTTTCTTTGTTGTAATTTATATTCACATTTTCTATAAATGTTTATATTTTTTATTATTTTCATACAATTTTCTCTTTTTTTTCCAATTTTCAAGTATTTTTCATGAGCTTCATCTCTATGACAGTGTTTGATTAGTTTTTAATTACGTTAACCTGACGTTACTTACCTGTTTAAGAACTGAGCCACACACACACACACACACACACACACACACACACACACACACAGGTCGTACCTTAACATGATGTCCTTCCATGTAGCGTGTTGCATCTCTAAACAGACGATACATGACGAAACCCTGAGGATCGATGCTGTCAATCAGAGGAAACGCCGTCTGGACGGACACGCACACACACACACGCACACACACACACACGCGCACACACACACACACACACACGCACACATGCATGCACGCACGCACGCACGCACGCACGCACGCACGCACACACACACACCACAGAGAGACAAAACAATAATTACCATCAGCCGTAAATACACTGTAAAATTAATTCATGTCAAGTTATTTTTAAAGCTAAATGTCAAACATTCTCTGTTTCCAGCTTCTAAATGATGATAATTTGCTTCTTTTCTGTGTTTTATATCTTTGTAAACTGAACATCTTTAGGTTTTGGACTGTTGGTCGGACAGAACGAGACGTCTGAAGACGTCAAACTGGCCTCTGGGATATTGTGACAGACATTTTATAGACCTGCTAATTATTCAAGAAAAGAAAATCTCTACAGAATAAGTAACAATTAAGATGTTAATCAGGTTTGGTCTTCAGACGAGCGTAAACGAGCCGACACACTTCACACACAAACAGAGCAGAGATGAGACTGATAACATCTGAAAGCAGCAGCAGGAGGCGGAGGAGTTTAAATCTGATCGCATGTCAACAGCAGGAATGAACCACTACTACTTAATACAGTTAAAATCATCTCAAAGATGAACCTCATCAGCCTGTTCATGTTTCATAAACTTCAACACTACTGCTTCTATACAGTGTCGGACCTTTACTGGTCCTTTAATAGCTGAATGTGACAGATAACAGTTCAGTGGGTTTGAGGGAACAAACTGTTTCTGCTGTCAACATTATGAGTTAATGTCGTCTGCATGTGATCACAGCTGCTGGAAAAGGGACATTAAATAAAATCCAACAGATTTAAGGCCTTTACACACTGGATGTGATTTTTATATTTTTTCCAACTGTTGTTTGTGTCATGAGGACTTTCACACAGAACGTGAATGTTATGCGGCGAAAAAGCGACGTGATTTTTTTCGGACCCAGGTCGATTTTTCTGACTTTTCACACAGCGAATAAAAGCATCAACCAATCAGAGAGTGTAATCTGCACAGACAGCTGTTCCTTGCGAAGGCCCACGTGGGGTGTTGAATATCCTGCTGTGTGTGTTTATGAACTTATTGACCGTATCTATATTGATTGATCAGCTGCAGGTCTGTCTGTGAGCCCTGCAGGCAGACAGGTAGGTTCACTCACTGTGAACACGAATCAATACATTGATGCATCATCACCGTGTATTTATAAACACAAACACTGTGGATTTCTTCCCGTGGAGCCGACATGCAAACTGTTTAGCTTCAGTAACTTCCTGCTGTCAGTCATCCTGGTGAAGGCGGCTGCTTCTTTGGACATGAGACGCTGAACGCAGGTCGGAGATCATCATCATCATCATCATCGTCATCACTGGAGGATGACGTCAACATCCTCCAGTGATGATGATCTTGTCCTTCTTCTCCTCACTCGACAAAAGAAGAGGAGAGAGTTATATCCGCTCGATCCACAACGGCTCCGACCTGCGTTCAGCGTCTCTGTCAACAGAAGCAGCCGCTGGACAAACCGCCTTCACCAGGCTGACTGACGGCAGAACGAGCCGTCGCAAATTCCTTCACAAATTCGTATCGCTGCCAGTGTGAATAGTTTTGATGTGAACTATTCGCAGGCGATTATTTCGCAATTTCGTGTCGTTTATTCGCGTCGCCCCCCAGTGTGTAAAGGCCTTTACAGTGGGACTAAGATTATCTTGCCCGTAAGATGTTTTAGGGGAAAAAGGTGGTTATGTGCAGAAAGAAAAGAGTCAAATCTGCTGGAATTTATCTTTCAGTGACTCTATAAACTTTGCTGAAAGCAGCTAAATACACAGACTGATCATCAATCAGTAACATGTTATTGAATGAATGAATGTGTGTGTGTGTGTTTGTGTGTGTGTGTGTGTGTGTGTGTGTGTGTGTGTGTGTGTGTGTGTTTCTTCGGGCAGTTTTCAGCTCCTGACAGTGAACCAGAGAGAAGCTGATAAAAACAACATTAACAACAGATCTGATCACATCGGCGTGACAGTGAAACCTCTGAGGGCTTATTTAGCGATAAACACAACTACATTATCTATCTATCTGTGTGTGTGTGTGTGTGTGTGTGTGTGTGTGTGTGTTTGTGTGTCTCACCATGCCGGTCTCTGCAGTGAAGATGACAATCTCATAGAGCGGTGCGAGCTGCTGGAACAGGTAGTCGATACCCGGACGTTTCTTAAACCGCCAACCTGTCGCCAACTGGAAACACACAAACCAGTCAGCAACTCACCATTAAAAACACACGACCAGATCAAACCACAGCGTGTGTGTGTGTGTGACTACCAGACACAGACTGAAAGTCCTTTTAAACACTCTTTTTTTTTTTAAAATAAAACAGCTGACATTCACACCAAAGCTAAAATAATTCAGTGTCATGTTCCAGAGAGCCGAAGTGAAACCAGAACTTCCAGTTTCTGTTCCAGAAGTAGGGAAAAGGTCATTAAAAATCTCATTAACGTGTGACTCTGCTAATAACAGAAGCTTCCTGTCATGTGACTCGCTTCGTATGTTTAGAGTTGTTGTTTATTCCATATCTATGTTTTTAACGGCCTTTAACGAGCATCGTGTCCTGGACGTTTGCGGGGAGTTTTATGGATGTGGACAAAACCACAGCATTTGCATTTTTTTTTTTTTTTTAATGGGAGCTGTAGGTTGTTTTTTTTTTATTTGCTCACGACGAAAATGTCGTTAAAATTTATGACAGCAGCTGCCGTCGTGGAGCCGAGCCGTCTGAGAATATAGACGGTAAAGTCCAGGAACGCTTCATCGTGTTCAGTTACAGAGGCTAGACAGGAAGTGACGTCATGGGGTGAGACACGTCGGACAGGCACATAACAGCGACCTCGAGTATCTTTAACGTACAAATCTAAACCTAAAATAATAAAACAAACCGCTGGATAATGAAACTAAAACTATGAGAACGTAGCATGAAGATGGAAAGAAGCTAATAGCTAAAGATGAGTTATATGATACTGCAGCTATTTATAATGAAGCTAAAGTAATGTGCGTTAATTTGAGAAGAAATGATAAAATCTTAAAAACCTTCAGAGGGAAAAAGAGCCACGTATCTTATGAGTGAGGCTGTTTAGAGCATCACCTACAGTAGAGACTAAAGAGATGACTTTATAATATTTTATAGACTATTCATGATATTTTATAGACTAAGTTACTGCTAGGAAGTCATATAATAACAGATAAAAAAATATTAATTATTAACTTGGCTTCACCGGTTGCACCTTTTATCAGCTTTCAGTCGTAACGTGAGTCTGAACGTTAGCGGGCGGAGGTCAAAGTTCAGGCTTAAAACCAGCGAGGACTTTTATCAAAGAGACAAACCTTTAATTGGATCTTTATTTCTATTTTCTTACAGCAACTGGTTTTCTGTTTTAGTTAATGTCGTTTTTTTTCCTACATCTGATTTTATTATTGCTGCCTTGTGTGAAGTACTTTGTAATCCGGCTTTTAAAAAGAGTTCTACATATTAGGATTATTGTTAATTTTAGGCCGTCCGCGTACTTTTGGCAAAGTTGTTTATATTACAGCTTTGAGTCCAAACCCGAGTTTAAAGTTCAGATTAATAAACACATATTAGTTCATAAACTACAAATCAATAACGAAATATTGTTGTTATAAAGATAAATAAGAAATAAGTTATTAATACTTGTCTAACACTGTGTGTGTGTGTCTGTGTGTATGCGTGAGTGTGTGTGACTGTGTGTATGCGTGTGTGTGTATGCGTGAGTGTGTGTGTGTATGCGTGTGTGTGTATGTGTGTATGCGTGTGTGTGTATGTGTGTATGCGTGTGTGTGTGTGTGTGTGTGTATGCGTGTGTGTGTATGTGTGTATGCGTGTGTGTGTGTGTATGTGTGTATGCGTGTGTTTGTGTGTGTGTGTGTGTGTGTGTGTGTGTGTGTGTATGCGTGTGTGTGTGTGTGTATGCGTGTGTGTGTGTGTGTGTGTGTGTGTGTATGCGTGTGAGTGTGTGTGTGTATGCCTGTGAGTGTGTGTGTGTATGCGTGTGTGTGTATGCGTGTGTGTGTGTAACTATAGCAGCAGAACAGCCATTATTTAGTCGCACTTAAATGATCAAAGGTCATGACCTTTTCCACTCAGGTCGACTCCTGTTTGCTGCTGCTCGAGTGTGTGTAGGTGTAGGTGTGTGTGTGTGCGCGTGTGCGTGTAGATGTGTGTATGCACATGCGTGTAGATGAGACAGATGTTTTTACACAGTGGAGACTTTTCTTTCGGTTACGTGTTCAGACTCTCAGGACTCGCTGATCATCTGCAGCTATAAAATGCAGGTGACAGTTACAGAGTGTGTGTGTGCGCGCGTGCATGTGTGCGTGTGTTTGTACAAGTTGTGGTGTGAGATAGATAATAGTGATGGATAAAAGCGTGTTTGTTGGTGTTCATCTGCTTTATAATAACAGGCGGCAGGTGTCGAATTACAGCTGCTGCACACCTGTCAGGTAGGCAGACAGACTGTGTGTGTGTGTGTGTGTGTGTGTGTGTGTGTTATGGGGTGGGAGGGGCTCTCAGCAGACAATAGCAGAAGTCGACAGGTGGTGGGACACACCTCCATCCTCCACCTGTGCCCAAATTCACCTCCACTCCTCCTTTCTTCCTTCCTTTCTTCAACTGTTTTCTTTTCACTTCCTTTTCTTACAAATATTTGATATATAAAGTTCGAGCTGCTTTTCTTTCTCTTGGTGTTTTTATTGTGTATTTCTTGAGCGGGAAGAAAGAAGATGAATAATTATTGGCATGTGAGGAGCAGACAGGAAAGACAAGGAAAAGAGAAGGGATGAAAGAGGAGAAAATGAAGGAGCAGAAGACCAGAGAAGGAGAAGAAGAGGAGGAGGACAGGAAGTCTAAGAGAGGAGAGGAGGGATAAACAGAAGAGAGTAAAAGGAGGAGGAGAGGAGGAGGAGAGGAGAAAGAGGGAGAAAAGCAGAATGGTAGAAGAGTAAAGGAGGATTACAGGACAAGAATATAATAATAAGGATGAAATCCATTTATCAAATCTCTTAGTTTAGCAGGTTTACCTTTCAACAAACTCCACCAGCTTTGCTTTATAGATAATAAACAGAACTGAATTAAATCAAATATAATAAAGGCTAAAATAACTACAACTCCCAAGATGTTTTATGGCAAAAACACAGAAGTTTTTAGAGGCAACGTACAAACATTAACAACCTGAAAATAAGATGAGCAGCAAAATATATAAAAAAGTTAATTAAATGTATCAGACACTGCAAATACTAAAGGTTCCGATTCACAGATGTGAACTGGCTGAAATGGCTCATGGGTAATGTAGTATTTAGACCCATCCGCCTAATGACAGTAAAAATAAAAAAATCTGCTTTCTGAGAATTTAAATTAAAATAATTCTGAAACAGGAGGCCGAAACATAAACTTCACTAACACTTCACAACTCTGTAGAAGAGCAGAGGAAGAAACCATAGAAGAAGAGGAGTAGACGAGAGAGTATAGAGCATGGATGTATAGAGAGAACTGGATACAGGAAGAGCGCCAGGCTTTGAAGCCAATTTGACATAGTGGCCAAACTGTGTAATTACAACGTCATGTGATGCACACTGGCCCAAAAAGACTTTTTCCCAGAGACAAGATACGTCTGTAAATCAGCAGATACATTTTTCTGAGCGTCACAACCTCCGCGAAATGACTCGTCTCACTATCAGAATTGAATCCGTTCGGTCCGATCACGTTTCAAAAGCCTCGAAGAGCCGCATGATTGAATTGTTTTATCCCCATTCAACTTAGCCGGAGGGCTAAACCGGAAGTAGCCGACTCTGTCAGTGAAAGTCACTAGTGCGCACGCTCTATGGGCCGCACGATGTGGAGGATCCGGGTACTTTCATACCAGGAAGTCGATTTTTTTTTTGGCTTCATGCGCCACGGAGCAACTTTCATAAGAATGAACGGGGCCCCGTATCCAGTTCTCTTTATACATCCATGGTACAGAGGAGGAATCCAGAGGAGATACTGAAGATCCTGATTCACAACTATGAAATGGCTGAAATGGCTTATGGGTAATGTAGTATTTAGATCAATCCGCCTAATGACTGATTTCTGAGAATCTAATTTAAAATAATTCAAACTGGAGGCCAAAACATAAACTTCAGGAATACAGAACGAGGTATCAGCACTTCACAGAGCAGAGGAAGAAACCATAGAAGAAGAGGAGTAGATGAGAGAGAGTATAGAGGAGGAATCCAGAGGAGTTTGGCTGTGGAGAGCGAGGAGACGTACCGACCACTCCGGGTGCAGCAGGACGTCGGTGAGCTCCAGCACCAGCGTGTAGGGAGGCTGGTAGTACGGCTCCTTCAGAGGGTCGGGCAGCAGCTTCGGGCTCGTCGGCTCGATGATCATCTGACACCAACGAAATCGTCAAAGAGTATTAGAAACCTTTTTCTTCACCCTAAAATAACCTTTATTATAGATAGAAACTTAAGCAAGAAGAAGAAAAGGACATCTCATTTCTCTGAAAAACATATACATATTTCCTCTTTTCCTGTGAGCGAAACGTGGATGCAGTTATGGGAACTGAGATGCCTTCAAAACTAAAAATACATCAAACATATTTCACACGTTCCAGAGATGAGGAAGTCAGCGAGTCTGAGAAAACTGGCTTCAAAAAAGAAAAACAACAACCAGCCCACACATCTCTCTCATATATATATATATTTAGGAGTGAATATTCTGATCTAACAGACAGTAGATATGATTTCCTGTCAACAGGAGACTGAATATATAACCGCTGTGAAGAGTGAAGAGCTCCTATCAAGATAAACCTTCATTAAGGACACCGGAGCTGCTGTTTATTCATGTCTGACGACTTCAGGGACGGAGCTGGAGGACAAAAAACCCCCCGAAACTATCATCTGAACCCTGCAAACAACACGTTCCTGCAGCGGTGAGTTCACTTTAATTTAATTCAGTGTCATCACTATTAATTCTGGTAAATCAGCCTAAAAAAAAAAAAAAACGAGAAACCGCGAAAAAGGAAAGTCAAACAATTTCTCGCTCCTGAGGAGGAAGTAACTGATTGTCTGTAATAAAACAAACGGTTTACTGTTAATAATATCAGATAGTAATAACGGTAATAGTGTGATAACAGGGTAAAAGTGAAATTAAATGAACACCACAGCCAGGATGTTTTAACTAACACTGAGATCATTTATCCAAAACTATTTTAAAAGAGAAATCATTTTAAACACTTGATGGTCTAAAAGCTTTTTTTTCTAAGAGCTTTCATCCCTCCATATTCATTCAAGAGTGTCTTAAACCAACATTAAGGAGCCCAAATGAACATTTTTCTTGTTGTAATCATTCCTCCTGTTCATACTGACCATTAGAAGATCCCTTCATAATACACTTACAGTGCAAAAAATGTATTTAAAAAGTTTATCTGAAGCTAATATGAAGCTTCAGCGTCCAAATGAGTCAAATCAAGTAGATATCTTTCAACGTTACAGTCTTTTTAGTGCCAAAGTCCCTCTTTTTGTTACTATACTTCCACCTGCAGCTCAACAGGGAAACACTGTCCGAGGAAACACAAAGAGGGAATTTGATGCTAAAAAGACTGTAAATGTGGCAGATATCCACTTGATGTGACTAACTCAGACTGCTGAAGCTGAATAGAAGCTTCACACAGACTTTTAAATGCATTGAAAGCACATTTGAAGGATCTTTTAACATCCAGTATGAACAGGAGGAATGATTACAGCGAGGAAAAACCCTCTTTCACTGTTACCATGGACACCTGACTGTTGTTTTAACACACAACTAAGTTTTCTTTGCCCACAACAGTCAAATTTAAAGTCTAAAATTATTTAAAATCGCACCATTTACAACTTTTAAATTATAAAATGTAAAGGTCCCCAAATACTGAAGATAAAGTTTGTTAAATTATGACAGGATGACATATGAATGCATCACTCACCTGTCTGTAGTCCTGGAAGTATTTAAAGGTTCTTCTCAAATGTTGGATTACAGGCGGGTCTGAAATAGAAAAAAAACTTCAGTAAATGTCTAATAAAATATAGATGATTCAGTTTAATGTGACGTAGAAACATTGTGTTCAAACTGAAGCACAGAAAGTTAAAAACACAGAAGTTGAAAATAATATTTCTGCATTTTCAGGTTTCAATCGTTTGATAGAAGAGAAATGAAGAGAAGACTTGTTGATTATTAACAACTATAAAGACGTAGAAACTAAGAAATGTCACTGATAAGGTAACATCCTCTTTAATAGAGATGAAGCACAGCTGTACTAACAGCTGATAACATCTGTCTGGAGCTGAAATCATGTGACTGACGGCAAATATTTCACAGCTGACTACCCGTCAGTCTTTCCTTTTCATGATTAAAGTTCTCGTTTTCTGTCTCCAGCGTGGAAAACGTTTCCTCAGTTTCTTGTTTTAATAATGACATTTGATATTAAATTAAATTATTATTGGATACTAAATGATTGTTTTAACAGAAAATGTTCCCATTATTGCACAATATTCAACGTATCTTAGTCGCCGAGTGGATCTTTTTCTTGTTTTAATTTTGAGAAATAAAAGAATGTTTTGTGTTATAACAAGATGAGAGAAAATAACATGAAAAATATATATTTATAAAATGAAAAGGATCTTGTTAAATGACTTCAGACACAGAAACTAAACTGTTTACATTTTAGCAGCTCTTTAAAGTAACCAGCAAGCATCATTAAACCCATTATTACCCCCCCTTATTAAATATTATTACTTCCAGCCCTGAAACTGACTTTATTCTCATCATCAATCCCCGTTTTATCTATTTTTTTATTCACTGATTAATGGTTTAGACTTGAGAAAAGTCAAAAACATGACAAATCCTTCCAATAAGCTGCTTATTTAGACAACAATGAAGAAATGTTTTATATTTGTTATGTTATAAAACAAAGAATCAGCAGTGATATATATGAAATAACTGATTCATAAGCTTTTAAAAAATGACTCCACTGATCAGCTTCTAATTAAACCCACTTGTTAATTGAACTTTCTGGATAAATTGAACTTTTTTCCCCTTTTCCAAACATCCAAATCAGTCAATCAGTTATTCTAATGGAAGAGTCAATCAATATCCATGTTTTATCAATCTCTCTGCTTTTGTTTGTTAGTTTAAAAGCTGCAACTAACGACTATTTTCATTAGATTAGTCTGTCGATTATTTTCTTTACTAATTGATTAGATGTTTGGTCCATAAAATGTCGAGAAATGATGAAAAAACGCAGATCAATGTTTCTAAAAGTCCAACATGAAGTCTTCAGATGTCTTGTTTTGTCCACAACTCAACAAGATATTCAGTTTACTGTCATAGAAACTAAAGAAACCAGAAAATATTCATATTTAAGAAGCTGGAATCAGAGAATTTGGACACTTTCTTCTTAAAAAAATTACTAAAAACAATTAATTATCAAAATAGTTGGCGATAAATATCATTATTAATCAATTATGCAAAAGTTAGTTTTCCCAGTGAACATGTGGAAAACTGTTATGTGTAGATTATTTTATGACAGATTACGTCACACTTAAAACCAAGACGCAGCTGCACCAATCGTTTACCTGAACAGGAAATGCTAGATGAGATCTGATTGGTCAGGACGATGACATGTGGTTGAACAGAGTTATGATCACCTGCAGCCTCCGAACTGATCAATGAGGCGGCGACACAAGCTGCTGCTGCTGCCGATGGCGACGCCGATAAGCCAGCTAGCTAGCTAGCTGCTAATAAAACCTCCAGCTGTCAACCTGCTAATGACTAATAATAATAAAGACTTTGTTTCCCATGGGGCCGTGGGCTCATTACTGCAAATACGACCACAATAGTGAGATACACACACACACATACACACACACACGCGTGCCTCTCTCTCTATCCTTCCATCTCTGCCTAAACACACACGCTGAAGCTAGCACACTCTGGTCCCAGGGGACTCAATCCCCCAGAGTTCATAGCAGCGTGCTGAAGCAGGAAGCAGAAGCCATCTGCCACAGTCCTGCTGTGATGACGCGCTGAGTGGGCGCATACGCTTCCACACGCGTGTGTGCATGTGTGTGTGTGTACAGAGATCACTAGATGATGTAGAGTGTGAACAGTCCTGTCCAACATTTTAAAACAAACTAACGTGAAATATGAAATGAATTTTAGAGCATCGACTGCAGATAAAGTTAATGAAAAGACACAAGATGATGTGATGAAAATGCAACCCCTCAAATTAAAAATATGAGTAAGAAAACTCAGCTGTGTGACTCCACTTCATGAAGAATTTTAACAAGGTAACTGAACTTTTTCTGTCCTAAAACATGTCTGGAGGATGTTTACTGCTAATTTTTTCCGTCTCGTCACACAGTCTGATGCGTCGTCGTCATGTACAAACACGCCAGGATTCGATTCATAAATAAGCAGAAGCTGTTTTTGAGTGACGTGAAGTGAAATGAGGTGAAAACATACACTTTGTTTAACACACACACACACACACACACACACACACACACACACACACACACACACACACTAGTGCAGGCAGCGTGGGAGTGTAAGCGTGGCTGTGAAGTAACCTCTCCCCTGGGATCCCGACCAAACACACCCCATAATGAAAAATTAAGTGTGTGTGTGTGGTATGCAGTATGATGTCATCCTAGTCAGTATGTGTGGATGCCCTCTGTGATGTGTGTGTGGCAGATTAAGGCTTTTATCATGTTAATTGACGGGGGCGGACGATGCAGGAGAGGAGGAGGAGGAGGAGGTGGGGGTAGGTGGGGGTAGGTGGGGTGGGTGTGGGTGTGTTTGGGGGGGGGGGGGGGGTGGGAGGAGGTGGAGGAGTGGAAGCGATGAACAGAGGATTACAGGGAAAGGATGGAGAGGAGGAGGAGGAGGAGGAGGACTATTTGTCACCCTGTCAGCTTCCTCTAACGAGAGGAGGAAGTCTCCTTCACTAGTGAATCTCAGGTCCAGGATCTGAACTTCTATAAGTGTTGTAGAGCAGAAATCATCAGCTGATCAATAAATTAGTTGACTGAGAGAAGATTCTGGCAATCGATAAATCATTTCAATCATTTTTTAAGCTGTAATCAGGTTCCTGCCTCTAAAATATGATGATTTGCTGTTTTTTCTCTGTTTTATATCATCTGTAGACAAAAAAAAAACTGAATTTTGGGCTGAAGACACGGCCTTGGGATTGAGCATTTTATAGACTACATAATCAATTAATCAAGAAAACAATCAGCAGATTAATTGATAATGAAAATAATCATTATCCCTAAAACACTGAACATCATTCTAACTGTTGTTAGAGCTACTTAGAGCTGAAAACAGTCGATTAATCAATCAGACAACCAGCAGAATGATCTAGAGCTGCAACAATTAGTCGATTAATCAGTTAGTTGCCAACTATTAAATTGATCAACTATTTTGATAATCAGTTTATCATTTGGAGTCATTTTTACAGCAAAAATAGTTTCTGAAATGTGAATATTTTCTGGTTTCTTTAGTCCTTTATGACAGTAAGCTGAATATTTCTGAGTTGTGGACAAAACAAGACATTTGAAGACGTCGTCTTGGACTTCAGGAAACACTGATCCACATTTTTCATCGTTTACTGACATTTTACAGCCCAAACAATTAATCGAGAAAATAATCGACAATGAAAATAATCATTGCAGCTTTAGGATGATCTGAGTTAATCTTTTAAGTCATTTATTTAGCAAAAATTCACCGGTTTCAGTTTCTTAAACGTGAATTTTTCCTGTTTTTCTTCATCTTTGAGGTTTGGATCGTTTGTCTGGCAAAACAAACAACTTGAAGACATCAAACGTGGAATCTATAAAAAATGTGACGGACACTTTTCACCATTTTTTAAACAGAGTTTTAAACATTTAACCCTTTCATGCATAGCAGTCACTACAGTGGACAGCTATTCAAAAGCCGTTTTCTTAGATATGCATGTGGTTTAATGGTATAGTTGCACATCAGCCAACACAGTGGACTCTAGTGTGTCATCTCATGTTTAAAAAAACAACAACAATGAAGTTAAAAATTTTTTTTCATGCCTAAAGGGGAATAAAAACACATAACACATTCATGCATGAAAGGGTTAAAATGGAGAAACTTCTTAATGGTGGAAACGTTCTTGTTGAATACTTCTTTGACCTTTTATCTCACATTAATGTTTAACTTTCGTCTTGACGTTGATGAAAACAATAATTTGGCTCATTGACCGCAGATGAAACAGCTCAGTTAACTTCAACCTTTATGATTTTTATACCTTTACATCAGCTGAGGGATTAAAGATGGAAAAATGCTTGAACTCTTACCCAGTTAGAAACAACTAGTGATTGGATAACATATTGACGACTGATTTTAACAAACTTACTATGAGAACTAAAATGTAAAATGTAAACATAAACTAACATGTAGCTTCTTTAAGTGATGTGTGATGGAGAGGAGTATGAAGTTAGCAGTATATCTGTGAACGTAGCAGTGCAGTGTGTGTAGATCAACTAAAATTTAAAGAGGTCCAGTTAGAGAAGCAAAGGTCCAGAAGATCATGATGTCTTTCACTATTTAGTGTGATATATATTTAAGTAGCCTAGTAGTTGTATCAACATCTGCATGTAATCAATACCTGACTGTCAAATCAAATTAATTCAGTACAATTCAAAAACTTTTTGTTTAAAGTAATAAAAATAATAATAATCTCATCTACTAAATAAAATAGGGCTGCATTTGAAAATAAGAGAAAATAAATAAAATGTTCAATTAAGTGCTTAACTTCAGAAAAATATAATAAAAAGGGAGGAAAAGCTTGAATTTCCCCCTTTTCTGTTTCACATCTTGACTTTCTCCGTCTCACTCGTCTTTTCTCTCTTCACCGTCTACTGTAAAGACTACAAAAGCTGCGCCAGTTAAAATAGAAGCACCCTGTCGGGTTTTAAATCATAACCTTCTGTCTTGGCGGTAGGTCCGGGTCCATATGGGACAGCTTCTGGGTTTGGACCGGAGTCCTCCAGTTAGTGACCTCTGGTCCAGGCTATTTGACAGTGAATAAATGCTACCAAACGGGATTTTGTTTTCTTTGACTGCATTAGCTGTGAGCGGCGATGTCTTCTGTGGGGACACCCCTGACGCCCGGCGCCCACGTACACTCGCCGACGCAAATATGTCGGCAACTGCCAGGTCTTGGCCTGACGAGCGAGGGTGTCATTGGAGATAAAACCGAGGTTGTTTGTCAAACTGTATCTCAATGACTGAATCTTGGCTGCAGCAGAACAGCACATAAACTATTACAGGAAGTTTGGAAATGCCCTAATTATCTCCAAGAGAGTCTCGAAAAGGTCTTGAACAAAGTTAAGTACAAAGTTTTGTTTGTTTGCAGTCTCACACAGTGATGTTTTGACAATTCTGGAGCTGTTTGCAGAAGTTTAACTTTGTTTTTTGGAACAAATTGCATCACCTCAAGTGTTTGTTTGGATGTAAAATAACTGAGATTCCTGTTTGTCATGTGTTGCTGCCTGGAGTGTTTCCTTCTGGTGACATTCTGGTGTGTGTGTGAGGAGGAGGAGGAGGAGAAGCCTCCACCACCTCCTCCTCCTCCTCCTCCTCCTTCTCTTTCTTCTCCTCTCTTGTTTTTCTCCTTTCATCTACTCTCCCTCTCTAACGGTCTTTCTTTCATAGTCAATGTCGGCTCTTTGTGCGAGAGGCCTCGCTCCGTCGAGCTGTCAGATCAGGGCTGTTTGTGTTTTTCTCGGTCCGGCCTTGGGTGGGGTGGGGGCCCAGATCACCCCCACCCCCGGTCTGCTGAATTAGCTATTAGCAGCTTCTGTTTGCAGTGGTTTACCACCAACTATCACTGGTTTACTTTGATATTTAGGAAAACTTCTGCAAGTTCTGCAGCCTCTGTTTTCTTTGGATTTATGGAGGTTTATTGGCGACGTTTAGCAGGTTTAACGTTTACCATGTTCAGTGTTCCCCTGAGGTTGACTGCTTTAGAGCTCGAGACAGAGACTCATCAGCCGGACATTTCTCCGTTCTCTGTTAAAGAGCGGCTGAGATTGACACTAAAAATGAGAATTTCTGGTCCACCTTTAAAGTCAGTCCACCTTAAGTGAGCCTGACCAAGTTAAGCTAACGCATTGTTGCTAACTGAATGAATATAGGGGAAACACTGATGTTTATCTTCTTGATTAGCGTCTTAGCATGCTAACATTAGCTTGATAGCACTAAAAGTGTAGCTAAAGCTAACAAAAATGTCATTAATTTGGTTTTAAAATAAAGTATTGAACAAATTGATAAAACTGACCTGATGATGGCACTAGATTAAAAGTTCAGTGATCCTCTGAGGACCATGAATCTCAAGATCTAATGCTAACAGTTATATTTTATATTCCAATAGTTATATTTATATTTCAGTCTGCTAGTTGTGTGGCTAAAGCTACATTTTATCTCTAAACAACTCCTGCAATGTGTTTTATATTGACGGAGGATAAACAATCTACTCACATTTGTATTTTCTCTCATGTGTGACCTGTTGTTGGGAAATATTTGCTTTTTAAAGCAGAGATACACATAGGACAGAGTGGAGATAAACAGAAGGAGCAGGAGAAGAAAACAAGTTCAGGAGGAAGAAAGAAAGAATGAAGGAGGGAGGGGTGGACCAAAATAATGGAGAGAAAAGATGAAAGAAGTGGTGGGATAAACGGTCGGAAAGAGGGAAGCAAATAAGGAGAGAGGGAGGGGTACAAGAAGATAAAAGAAAAGGGATAAAAGTAAGGAATGTGGGATAAAATGACGGATAAGAGGAGGAGAGAAGGATGAGGTAAGAAAAAAAAAAAAGAGGGAAATCAGGGAAAAACATGAGGGATGAAATCAGAGGAAGGAGGGATGAAGAGGGAGGTGTGGCGAGATAGATGGATGGCGGCGGGGGCCTCCTCCGTCCCCAAACAAAAGCTGTGGTCAGGCCCGGCATCTGCTGCACAACACCTCCTCCTCCTCCGTCAATCGTTTGTTTTCTCTCTGGGTGACAAACGGCAGCGTGGCCCAGCCTCTTTAATGCTCGGACCTGTGTGTGTGCGTGTGTGTGTGTGTGTGTGTGTGTGTGTGTGTGTGTGTGTGACAGGCCTCAGGGGATAAACAGGACGAAAAGCGTGTGTGTTCATATTAGAGCAGCAGCAGTGCTGAACAGGTTTCATGTCCTCTGTATGGCTCCGTGACGTGTTTGAAATCACATATTAATGACATATTATGCTTTTTGTGATATTCTGTTATTTATATCCTCTTCATGATGTTAAAAAGTTGCTAAACTTGAGCTGCACGCAGGGAAAAAAAAAAGCCGCCTGCAAGTCAAAACCCAGGGCTTCAATCTGCTCTAAACACTTCATTTGCAAAGTTACCTCTACTTCCTCTTTGTGATGACGTCAGACTGTTCGCACACGCCCACAAACTGCCGTTGCGTCTCATATCTCAGATCCGATTCAGGTACTTGATCTGCTAGTTCAGGTGTGTGTGTGTGAATTTATTAACAATGTCATGTGGAAGAGAGTCCCGTAACCCCAACAGTTTGACTGTAAGGCTCAAGTGTCATCAGAGACGTCATGAAATCCGAGGGGACTACTTTGTGTGTCACATTTTCTGGTTGCTACGGTTTCCGATGCTCCTCTGCATCATGCACATGAACGCAGCCACTTGCTACACAAAACTACACAACTATTAGAGAACCAGTTTAGTTGCTGCAGGGGAAAATGAAAACAAATCTTCTGTTTCCTGCTGACAGATGTCTTATGATGGTTTATGGCTCAGAACCGGATCATAAAACGTGCGCCCGACCACGATGGACATCAAATGTGTTTGCAGTCGACCGTCACAGAGAGGGGAGGGAGAAGAGGAGACGAGCTATCGCTTAAATACGCAGATAACGGTGCATATTTTAATAATGCGGGGTAACTTGGCTAAGTCTGCAAGCATGCATCCATGCGCATGCTACCTGCATGCTACGGCTAAGTGCTGCACTGCCAAAACATCAAAGCGTTAGAAGAATAAATGGATTATATAACTATTTTGATTTTGACAGTGATTGTTTGAGTCAGGGAAGCAAACCGAAGCCAGGAAAGTCACGTACCGAAGCGAACATCCTGCACGGGACGCACACACGAACCATTACACCCCGCATGGCACGCAAACACAGTCTATAGCCAAACATGTCCCACAAGACCCATTAATGCATCCTCCATCCCTCTGCTCACCTTCTGCTGCACCCAGAGGAGGAGGAGGAGGAGGAGGGGCAGAAATACTGGAGGAAGGCAGGATGAGAGAGGAAAAGGAGGGTGGAGATACTGGAGGACAGATCAGAGATTATCCATCCATGCTCCTTGAGGGATCACGACCTTTTTCCCCCTGGACCCTAAACTCATCAGGGATGATTTGGTCCCTAAGGTCCCTAAAAAAGGTCCTTGAGGTCATGATTGACCCTCATTATTCTGAAGAGGGCTGATGGGTAATGCTCCGGGGACATTTAGATCTGAGCTATGTATAAATCAGCAGCCAGTGACTCAATAACATTTATCACCTTTCAGTAAAATCAATAGGTGATGATGTAATAATCTCATGGTGATGTGATGACCATGTGAGGTCTTTATCCGCCCGCCGCTGGTTCAGACAAGCTAAAATCAAACAGACTAAACAACAAACCGAATAGCTTTTGTTGAAAACTAAGGGTGTTCAGTCTACATCTGGCCTTGGTTCGATACGCTCCGTGACCCGGGACGCAACGGATCACAAAACTCACGGCTCAGATCGTATCACAGTTTACAGTCACGGATCGGATCATTTTTCAGATCGAGCGAAACAAAAGAAAAGGAAGACAAATATAACTCTGCTTTCCATTTATTCTGTGAAACACTTAAAAGCAAAGAACTTCTGCCTGTGGCCTTAAATGAAAACAACTTTCAAGATGTCCGATGTTTAAATAAAACCTTAAAATATATAAAATATTCAATACTCAGTTGTTAAATTTAAGTGCAATATGAGGCCTGATACCTTCCTCCTTTAAACGAGGTAGTGAATGAAACAACAGCCTGTTTCCACATCATCAAAACTAACTTACAAACATGAACACACGTCTTGTCCTGCAGCTTGTTGAAGGAGCCACCAAACAAACATTCACCGCTAACAGTTAGCAGCTACGTAGCTAAACAGCATGTAAACATACCTGCAGACGTCACTACGGACCCGTTAGATGCTGGTTTGATCGTTACTCTTCAAAAATCCCTGTTAGTGACGCTGTCTGTCTGTGACTTGTAGCTACAGCAGTTTGATTTGTCTCGAATGAGACATTAAATTTTGCAATTAATCCTCAGTTCACATGCATGTCGAACTGTGAGGGGCGATCCGTCCAGATCACAGATCAACTAGTGTCTGTTACACCACTATACATGGTCCAAACAATTACTGTTAAAATAGTTGATGAAAATAATTTTTGAAAAGATCAGGAACCCTGAACCGTAGTGACTTTATTATCTATAATCAGCTGAGTCGCTCACTTGATGTAGTTTTGTTAGAGGACGTCTCATATTCAGTGTTAGAGACTTAAATTTCTTTCACAAATGAAAACATAAAGTGTGTTTGATAATGATCAGGAAGTCCTGGAAGATGGAGATCTAGACCAGACCAGGAAAGCAGTAAGCCATGTTACTTTGCCTAAAATATCCATACAGTGTGTGTGTGTGTGTGTGTGTGTGTGTGTGTGTGTGTGTGTGTGTGTTTGATGGACAGCTGTGAGGTTTACTTCTGGTCGATCAGTCGCGACAGAATTCTCCTCTTAAATGAATTCTAATCGCCTGCTGATACCAATAATCTACTCGTCAATACCAGAGTGTCCCGGAGGCCCAGCGCTGCCTGCACCCACATCTCTCCTTCTGTTCAGAAATCCATCCACCCACCTGTCCGTCCATCCACCCATCCATCCATCCGTCCATCAATCCGTCCATCCACCTACCCACCTACCCATCCATCCATCAATCTATCCACCCGTCCATCCATCTGTCCATCCATCCATCCCTCCATCCATCCACCCATCTATCTATCCACACATCCATCTATCCACCCATCTATCCATCCCTCCATCCGTCCATCCACCCATCTATCCACTCACCCGTCCGTCCATCTTTCTATCCACACATCCATCTATCCACCCATCTATCCACCTGTCCATCCATCCATCCACCCATCCATCCATCCATACACCCATCTATCCACCCGTCCATCCATCCACCTGTCCATTCATCCATCCACCCATCCATCCACACACACACACACACACACACACACACCCATCCATCCATCCATCCATCCATCCATCCATACACCCATCTATCCACCCGTCCATCCATCCACCCGTCCATCCATCCATCCACTCACCCGTCCGTCCATCTTTCTATCCACACATCCATCTATCCACCCATCTATCCACCCACCCATCTATCCACCTGTCCATCCATCCATCCACCCATCCATCCATCCATCCATCCACACACACACACACACACACACACACACACACACACACACACACCCATCCATCCATCCATCCATCCATACACCCATCTATCCACCCGTGCATCCACCCACCCGTCCATCCATCTATCTATCCACACATCCATCCATCCCTCCATCAATCCATCCATCCATCCACACACTCATCCATCCATCCATCCGTCCTCTCCTGTCTGTTCAGACTAGACTTCATTCACTTTTTCATCACTTTCAGTTGAACATCCTCCTAAAAACATGAGAGGACGTCAGCTTGCTGCTGGCTTTAAAGAACACATTATGTTCAGGATTTGTGGACCTCAGAGATCCAGAAACCAGGACAGAGACGGAGACAGATCAGACAGATCAGAGCAGAAGATGAAAAGACACAAAGACACGAAGAGACAGTAATAAAACTACAGACACAGAAGGATGAAGAGACGGAGGATTGTAGTCAGATGAGGACAAAGTGGACCTCAGGGAGCGTTTTATGACGGATGGAGGGATGGACCGAGGAAGAGGAGGAGGAGGAGGAGGAGGAGGAGGGCAGGAGACACAGACTGCACCTCTGGGAGAGAGACTTATTGATGAAGTGATTATTAGTATCAGCAGGCGATCAGAACTCATTTAGAGAGGAAGTCTGATGGCGGCAGATGGATCTCAAAGTAGTAAAACAAGTCATCAATATCCAATTTCCGCCACCGTTTACAGAACATTATCATAAGTGCAGATGCTCACATTGTTATTGTTATTGGTGAGGACAGCCCTTTGAGAGTTTTAGTCATATTCAGTCAACTTAAAAGTATTATCTCACTGACTCATGATTTTCTGTTGTACACATGTGGTTAACTAGTCACATCTGATTGGATACGTTTTTGTTTATGTCTCTGAGTTCAAGATTTACAGGAAACGATAAGAAGCATTTTGAAAAAATGACATATATTTGGCACATAAGAGGTGACTGAACAATAAACCCAGAGACACGGAATTAAATCTGTGAAAATGTTTTGTTTTTAATGCTTCTTATTTTAGGTCAACATTTATTCAACCAGAACTTTTGATTATCTCAATTCTCATCTCAGGAAAAGAAAACCACAAACATGTTTGTTAAGTGTAGTTTTACTGACATATTTCAACTTGTCAGAATTCATCCAGATGATTTTACACTAAAATAACTGAAAACTGGTCTTTTTGTCAACAACAGGAAATGAAGATTTATCCACCGTTGTTTGATAAAATAGATTTCGTTTTCTCTTTGTCATGGGAACACAAGTCTGTCGATTAATATTTTTTTTTGCTTTTTGCTTATCTGGATTGTTGGGAAGTTTTTTTTCCTGGGACTTTTGCCATCATTTCCAGTATTTTTAAAAACAGATTTTTCTAATCATTTTATTATTTTGTTATTACATTTCGAGGCTGCTGTGACCTTTGACCTCTTCTGTAGGTTGATGGGGGGGACTTCAAGCTTAAAGTCTGGCGCCAAATCTCTCTCTCACTCTCTCTGTCTGCATAAATGACCAAAAATGTAAATGCAAGTGCAGACAAGCAGTTTGGGGGGGATGAATGATGGGACAGGGGCATATGGATGGTTGGTGTACACACACACACACACACACACACACACACACACACACACACACAGTGAGAGCAGTTGGCAGTGCCACTGAGGCTCTGTAGAGTGATCCATCATTCAAACAAACCCCGACACCGACACGCTCGCATCGCTTCCAGAGTGTCAATAAAAAACACACATGTTCAGTAGAAGAAGAAGGAGGAGGACAACTCATCACACACACACACACCAGTACTTCAATAAAAACGCATCTGCACTGAAATAAAAGCATCTTTCAGTCTGATATCTGCTGCAGACTGAGACCTCCGTCCGCATTAAGACACCTAAACGAGTCATTCTCCTCCTACTGGGCATGTGCAGAGGAGAGACGAGCGAGTCGGCTGTGGAAAACCAGCAAAGAATAAACGGTTATATTTAGTTTATTGCAGCGGATTCCAACAGTTTGAGCAGAGAAAGGTGGTAGATATAACTACGATTAACTCTAAACAAGCAGTCAGAGGAGATGATAAATACAACAACACTCGCATGAAGTCATCCGCCGCTGTTGATATTGAGTTTCTTCCTCTTCAAATTAAACACCACGACAACAACGCCAAGCTGACCTTTTCACATTTACACACTCTGGGGGACGTCAGCTCCTCATAACCCGATGTGGTTTCTTCAAAAGTCACAAAAAAAAATCCAAAAAGGATTCAATTTAAAATGCTGAAACAGTCCAGTTATCAGTTAATCTCTCTATTATTTTTCCCTGAACTTGTTTTGTCCGACCAACAGTACAAACTCAACAAATATATTCAGTTTATAATGATGTGAGAGAAAACAGTCCAAGTAGACGCCTCTAAATATCGTTTTATCCAAAAAAAATCCAAAGATATTCAGTTTAATATTAAATATAACAAAGACAAGCAGCAAATCCTGACATTTCAGATGCATTTTTTCACTATTTTCATTTGAAAAATGGTTAAATCAAAAAAAAAATAGATGCAGATTATTTATCTATCCATCAACTAATCGTTGCAGCTCGAACCTCATTTAACTATTAAAGCACCAAGTCAGAAAAGACTTTACTCTTGATGGATCTATTTTATGCATCTTTTATTGAACCAGTAAAGCCTCACTGAGACCACGTCTCTCTCTTTTTTCCCCGAGAGTCTCCTGACCATGACGGGCAGCAATATAAACACGGACCAGATGAACGCTGATTAGGTCACAAAATCAGACATAAAACTGCAAATAAGAATTATAAGATCAACCTAAAAGCACTCTAATATAAATTAAACATCCAGATATACTGTGTGTATAATAAAATCACTTTCACACCCCCACCCACACGAAGAAATGAAATAAAAACTCAGTCTGTGTTTAAACTCACTCAGACCACATAAATCATGAAATTTCAGCCAAACTAAACAAACTCAGATCATCAAACTGCTTTTTACAGGAACAGTCTGAATCATTATGTGGATGCACATCATGGATGTGGTCTACACTGAAATTCTGAGGTACTGAGAAGAAAACAAACACAACTGAACCTTCAGTTTCAGTAACTTTCTCTGTGTTTTGTGATTGGATTGTAATATATATATATATATATATATATATATATATATATATATATATATATATATATGTAAACAGTATTGTGCAGATGTTTTAGGCACTTAAGATGTTTAGATTAATCTCCATTATCTGCAGCAGGACAACGAGCCAGAACGTCCAGCTGGAGTCATTGAGATCTATCTTCGTGAACTAGAAGAACGAGGAGTCCTGCAACAGATGGTCTCTGATCTCAACATCATGGAGTCAGTCTGGGATCAACACATGAAGACACAGAAGAAGAAGAAGAACTGTGGCGACAAGCGACCTGCCGACGACTACCAGGAACACTGACGCTGTTTACACCCGGTATTAACATCCGAACACTAGTGGACAGCAGCTCTGCATACAGGTGTAAACGCACTCAAGACACATAGAGGACGGATTGAGATCTGATTACTCAGACCACATTCTTTTAGTAGTAATGCATCCTGGACCACATTGAAGAACGCCTACTCAGCTGGCGTCCTCTATTTTCCAGCAGACTAGACACAGGATCCTCCGTCCAAAACTGTTCAACTTGGATTAACAAATTATTTTATTTTTCATGTGAATTTAAAACGTAATCAAACTCTCGTTTTTCTTGTTCTCCTGACCGGTTTCCCGCTTCAAATCAACAGTTAGAATAGAAATTAAAACATTAATTTTTCACTTGTCTGTCTAAAAACATATTTCAGAGGCTAAACGTTGCTGGATAGTTTCCTCTGTCCTGTCAACTTGATAAATACAGTTATTAGTTTTACTGCTAAACATAATGAGTTCAGGATTTATCATCAGGACGATGCTGCTTTACTCCAAACATTATGAACCTGGACTGTCTGTGTGTAACAGCTGATCTACTGGATGTGTAGAAGAACACAGAACATTTATTAACATTAGATCCTGACGGCGTGTCGGAGATTTAAATAATCAATGAAGTTATGCTGCTGTGTCTTGTGCTTAAATGCGCACAGTGTCTCTGAATGGAGACATGCAGCTGCAGGGAGATCGCTGCATCTCTCTGCGGAATATTTATTTATATCCTGAATATTTATCCTGTTATGAAACAAGTTGAACACAGCTTAAACGGAAATGATGTCCGTGTTTAAGTGAGATCCGATCACAAGTGGTCACTCAGGACGCAAGTGGAGACGGATGTTAGTACCAGGTGTAAACACTGAGGAGAACTGCTGCTGCTGGTTTAAAGACAAAGCTGCTCACAGCAGATATTGATTTCATTCAGGTTTCTGCTGTTTACTCATAATAAAAACTATTCATGCTTTTATTTTTTTAAAGCCTCCTCGATCTCTTCTTTCCAGATACTGTGTATGATAAGTCAGATCTGAATGTGACTGACTGACGTTTGAAGTTATGAATGAATAAACTTCTGCACGCTCACCTCTGTCGAACTCGTCTGGAATCTGTGAGAGAGACAGAAAGAAAAGAAACATTATTAAAAATCTGTGCACACACACACACACAGCCAGCTGATAATCAATCAATCAATCAATCAATCAGTGCATCATGTTGACAGTAAACGTGTGATCAGTGCCTCTGATGTGGCGACTCAAGAGTTTATGTTTGTGTTGCAGATCAATAGTTCTGCTGTTGACGGTTAAACAGACGTGTGTGTGTTTCCCTCCCGGACGGAGGATCAATCAGAGGCCGCAGGCCCACATGTGGCCGCCTGAACGAGTGTTAGAGGCCGACGCCAAAGGTGACGATGGATTTCATCCCATAAATCTAGACAGTTATACTTTTGGCAGCATGACAACAAAGAAAAAAATGACGAAAATTACAAATAAACAAAAAAGAAGATCGGCTATTAAATCAACCACCAACTACTTTGATAATCAATTAATCATTTTCTTTAAGAGTGTGTAAAATGTGCAAATTCTCTGATTCCTGTTATGTTATCTTGGGCTTCAGGAAACAATGGCTGACATTTATTTTAACCATTTTATCAACCGAACAACTAATCGACTAATCGAGAAAATCAGCGATGAAAATAATCGTTAGTTGCGGACCTAACAAGAAAAAAGAGAGGGAAGAAGAGAAGAGTGATGATGATGAGAAAGTGATAAAGAATAAAGAGAGAGCGGAGCAAGAGGAGATGAGGGAGAAGCAGAACGAGGAGGAAGAAAAGCATCAGAAAGGGAAGACGGAGAAGAGAAAGTGGAAGGATGGAAAAGGGAAGTTAAGGCGAAGAAGAAGAAGAAGAAGAAGAACAGGAAGGAGAAGTTTGTTGGGAGGAAAAAGGAGGAAGGAGGAGAAAGAGCAGGGTTGGTAAGGTGGTGTATGACTCCACCTGGTGGCCATGAAGCAAACTGCACGTGTGACTCTAGTTAGACTTCATTATAAAACGTCATTACTTCTAGAGAGCTTCTTCTACGACGTCAGACTCTTAAGACATTTAACGGCGAGCTACGACAGATGAAACTCATTTCAATTTAACGCATCAATAAATTTGAGGAGGAAAGACGGAGGAGGACAGAACCTCGTCTCATGAAACTTGCCAGAGCGGTGAAGAAAATAAATCATTAACATAAGGCGGTGAATTCATGTCGGCTCGGCTGCTGGTTGTCGTGTCATGCGAGTCAAGGTGCAGCCTGGGAGAGCAGGAGGGGAGACGGGTTCCCACACACACACCACCGAACACAGAAACCTGCACTCACAATTTAATACTCGTGTCATATTATATAGCGTCACAAAACCGGTGATACATGTCGATATCTGTCACTGAAGTAGGAAAACATGCTCTTAAAACTGTAAAGTATAACTGTCTGAAATATAAAAACTACAAACACTATAAATATTTGCTGTAAATGACGAGAAAGTAAAACATTCTGTCATTAATTAACATACAGAGCTCCAATAATCACTTTCATCATTTTAAAAGAAAAAAAACAAACATAAATATTCTGGTTTCAGCTCCTGAAATGTGACGATTTAATGCTTTTCTTTGTCATACGTGACAACAAACTGAATATCTTTGGACTGCTCAGTGATTTTTCACTATTTTCTGTCATTTTGTAGACAAAATTATTCATCAATTAATCGAAAGGTGATGATTGATTAGTTTCAGGCCAATAAAACCTATTTAATCATGACCAGTGTATCGATAATGTGATGCATGCAGAGGAGAAGAAAGCTAATATGAAGCATTAAGCGTTAGCTTGTTATCTCCAGTGTTTATGTTTCCCTCTGGAAGATGCTGCAGGTGTAAAAAACCCATAAAAAACAGGTTTAAGAGCAACTTTTTTTTTTACCCGTTGTAATAAAAGGTATAATCTCTTATTTCTGTATCTTGCATTGAGCTTCATGAAGCTCTTCACTGTGCAGGAAAACTGATTATTATTCATTATTGTCTGACTCTGGTTGTGTAGCTGTTAAAGTGAAGTGAAAATGTGAAATGTCAAAAACATGTTTGAGGTTATTTAGACACAGTTTCTTCATTAAATAACGGTAATGCTTTATTTTACAGGTCCCTTAATTTTATACTAAAATCAGTTTAATACCTGCTAACTTGCAGGTAATTTAATTAATTAAATTGCAGGTTAATTCTTAAAACAGTTGGTACAAACTATAAGAAAAAACTGAGGACAGTCTTAAGAGACAACGTAAAACGCTAATATAGTGTTTGAAACACAAATCTACACACTGAAAACTGAGTATTTTCTCTCAGTTAAAGAGTTAAGAGTCTAATAATAATTTTTGCAAATAATAATAACCAACTAATGTATGAACCCAAATTTAACAAATCAGCATTTACAAACTAAACCAACTTCACACTTTTTATTCTGTTTTTTCATATAATTTGTAGCAAATTGCACCACCTTCCCTGTAAAATGTCAGAAATATTAACTGTTAAATACTCATAAATTACTCCAGGAAATGAGTATCAAATTAAAAGGACCTGTAAAATAAAAGCACTACCTAAATAATCTGTGCACCAGAGGGCACTGACGAGTTTATTTCTACACTGGAAAACGTACATATCTTAGTATCAGTCTGACTATGTGTTAAGTTTTTAGTATTTCCTGTATTTGAATCAACATTTTCACCTTCAGCCATCTCGTTTCTTCAGGGAACATAAACAGACGCTTTCTGCGGTTTGTTTTCAGTTTGGTTCTCGTTTCTTTTATGCCTTTAACTGATAAAGTTCAAAGTCAGAGGTGCAAAGTGTGTACAGATGTGTTAGAAAAACACAATGGGCCTCATGCAAAGATATTTTCATATTTTTATACTAAAAAACTTTACTGTGTTCCAAGTCAGATTCATCAAACTCTCTTTAACTGCCTGAATTTGTCGTTAATCGCTTCCTGTTTACGAGGAGCTTTCATGAGATGTGATTAGTAGCATAAAATGTCCATATAAGGCTCCATGTTCTGCTCTGTTTGTGGGCGAGTTTCATTCACAAAAATGTTCCCAAAGAGTAAAAACACAGCAGAGCTTCCAGACATCCGAACAACTCCTAAAACAAATTCAGGAGTGTCCGTAGTAGAGACCTAAACAACGACATGTCATCTCTGCAGTCTTGGGTTTAATAATCATGTGAAGATGCCACATGTGTCCACCTGTTCAATACCAGCAGCAGCTCGGTGGCCGACGACGCGCTCCGTCACGCCTCTCTGTCACAAGAGAAAAGAAGGAAGTACAAATGTCCGGTTCTGACGCAAATCGTGTCCACGTTAAGGACAGAAAAAAGCTCTGCGACAGGAGGCTGAGATACTATAAGTTCAGCAAACACTGAGCCACACGTGTTTAAAACAGCCATTAATCAATTAATCTTTTGATCTATGAAACGTCAGAAGAAGTGAAAAATGCACAAGGTGACGTCTTTAAATGTCTTGTTTTGTCTGAAGATATTCAGTTTCATATTAAACATGACAAAGAGAAGCAGAAAATCCTGTCATTGTAGATGCTGCAACATTAATTTCACTATTTTTGCTTTTCAAAAAAGCTCATCACTTGCTCTTCATATTAGAGCTAGACGCCGACTCACACTGACTTCCATTCAAAAAGCCTCAACTTCTCCCTAGAAATACTAAGTTTAGGGAGAATGTGTCATAATTTTATGTTTTTTCTCATCTTATATAATAGTAAATTGAATATCTTTGGGTTTTGGGATTGTTAATGGGACTAAACAAGACATCTGATGACATCACACCGGCCTCTAGGAAAGTGTGATGGACATTTTTCACAAATATTCAAATTGCTTCACAATAACAGAAAAAGCCAAAATCACAGGATGGCTTCAATAAAAAGTATCCAAAGACGGAGAAGCTAAACATTTCTGTTACCATATTAACATGTTAGTCTCAACATTCCTACAAGGTCGACTCCCCAGACAGGAACGCAAGGATCCTGATGAAGGACTTCAGCTCACTGGGACGGCCGCCAGAGGTTGAACAGCTGGCTCACGACAACCTACAGCTGAACACGCCAAACACTGTAGAGATGAACTTCAGGAGGAGGAGGAGGAGGAGGAGGAGGAGGAGGAGCGCCCCCCCCCCCCCCATCACCACACGCAACAGCACCATGTCAGAATCCTTCAGGTTTCTGGGATCTGATGATGGTGAGTCCAACATCCAACACAGTCATCAAAAAAAGGCCCAGCAGAGGATCAACTTCCTGCACCAGCACAAGGAAGGAAATACAATCTGCTGCCTCAGGAGCTGCTGATCCAGTTCTACAACCAACCATCACCGTCTGGTTTGGATCGGCCACCCGACAGAACAGGAACAGACCACGACGGAGAGTCTGGTCTGCAGGACCTGTACACCTCCAGAGTCAGGAGACGAGCAGGGAAATCGCCGCCACCTTCTCCGCTCTGGGAGGCGCTACAGACGTGTTGAACTGTCTGATAATTCTTCCAGATCAATGAGCAGGACAGATTTACAGCAATACTATATTATTTTTGCATCAATGTGATGTGATGTTGATTTGTTAGGTATTTAATTTGCTGGATTAGCCAACACCAGACACTCTTACCAGTTTCTAAATAGACTTTCCTGAAGTTTTATTGTCATTTAGAGCTGCAACGATTAATGGATTAATCAATCAAAAAATTAATAAGCACTATTTTGATAATCAAATAATTGTTTTTTTAAGCAAAAATGACAAAATATTTGATGGTTCCAGGTTCTTAAATATGAGAATGTTCTGCTTTTCTTCGTCTTAAAATATAGTTAATTGAATATTTTGGGTTTTTTTTGACTGTATGTTGGAGAGAATAAGACATTAGCAGATGTGTTCTTGTGCTGGAGGATATTGTGTATGTGTTTATTAATAGATTAATCGATTATGAGGATAACTGTTAGTTGCGGCGCTGATGTGGTGGACTTTCTTACTCACAAACACATCTGGAGCAATTTGGTGTTTAGCATCTTGCTCAAGGACACTTCAACATGTGGACATATTATATTATACTTCTAAATGTGTAACATATGTAGGAAGTGATTTTAGGAAGGAAGCACTCAATCGTCAATATAGTTGATAGATTTGAATAAAAGGTGAGAGAAGTGTGTCCTGTCGTTGGGTCCTAACTTCCCGTCCTTTAAACCTCACGGCCTCCTCAAAGAAGTCTGAACGCAATAAGACGTAAAGCTGATGAGAAGTGTGTCCTTTGAAGAATTTCACCTCTGACAGCTGGGACATGTGCCGTCCGAGAGGTGGTGGGGGGGGGGGGGGGGGGCGGTGGAGGAGGAGGAGGAGTGGGGAGGTGGGAGAAGTGTGCCTGGTCTTTGAAGTGGTTCAGTCTGCCTGTTGGCTAGACAGGATACAGCCAGAGAGGTTTATAATGTGTGAGAACGGGAAGGGAAGATCTTAACAATACAGCACGGAGGAGAGGACGAGTCCTGGTTCCCGCATCCTCAGATCACTTCAGAGGAAAACAATAAAAACACTTGAAGTGAACCAGTGGTGGAAAGTAACTCAGTACATTTATACAAGTACTGTACTTAAGTACAATTTAGAGGTACTTGTACTTTATTTGAGTTTTTCCATGTGATGCTACTTTCTACATTTCAGAGGGAAATATTGTACTTTCTACTCCACTACATTTATTTGACAGCTTTAGTTACTTTTCAGATGAAGATTTGACACAATGGATAATATAACAAGCTTTTAAAATACAACACATTGTTAAAGATGAAACCAGTGGTTTCCAACCTTTTGGGCTTTTGACGTCTTACAAAAAGCAGTGTGTAGTCGGGGTCACATTTCACATGTCTATGAGTTGTTAACAGCTCCACCAAATAGTGATTTTTCCCTCTAAACTTCTCACATGCTTTCATTTCAATAAATGTTCAAATGATCCAATATTTCAGCAAAAATCAAAGATTAGAGAAAAAGTCCAAAAACTGAAAACAGATTTGTGTATCAGAACTTTGTTTTTTCTTCTTTCCTCTCCCATTAATCATCTCACCACCCCTCAGATTTATCTGCTGACCCTTTGGAGGGGCCCGACCCCTAGGTTGGGAACCACTGGACTAAACTAGCTAACTGTATATAAAGTAGTGTAAACTAGCTCCACCTCCAGCAGCTACAACAGTAACATGCTGCTCTAACACTGATGCTTCACTATTAATAATCTAATGATGTCATATATAATAATATATCAGTCAGAGGGACCAAACCACTACTTTTACTGCAATACTTTAACTACATCAAGCTCATAATACTTATGTACTTTTACTGCAATACTTTAACTACATCAAGCTCATAATACTTATGTACTTTTACTGCAATACTTTAACTACATCAAGCTCATAATACTTATGTACTTTTACTGTCCTCAAACGTCTTGTTTCGTCCTACCAGCAGGTATCAGTAAGTTTTTTTGTTTTTGAATAATTTTAAACTAATCGTATGAATAATAGTTGAATGTGAGCTGCTCTGAACAACAGAGAGCTGATGCTAAAAGTCTCTTTGGTGTGAAAAATCAACGCTAAATAAGTAGTACAAAATTTTTTATCGTGATAAACTAATGAGGGCTGCAACTAATGAATATTTTCAAAAAATGTCGCTCACTGTTTCCTAAAGCACAAGATGACATCGCAAATGTCTAACTAAAGAAACCAGAAAATATTCCTTTATATAACATTATATTCTTTGAGCTTTTCTTTTATTACTAAAAACAATGAATCAATTATCAAAAATAGTTGGGGTTCATTTTCTCTTGAACAACCAATTAATTGATCATTGCAGCTCTAAACTGAATGATTGTTTCAGCCATTTCTTAAGCAAATATTCAGCAGTTGCAGCTTCTCAAATGTAGATATTTTCTGGTTTTCTTCTATGATAATAAAATGATTATCTTTGACTTTTGACATTTTGAAACATCACTATGGACTCTGGGAACTTGTGACTGACAGTTTTCACATTTGCTGATATTTCACAAACTGCACAAATAATAATTGATTCATCAAGAAAATAATCTACAGTTGCAGCACTTGGTACTTTATTACCAAAGCAGAAGCTGGACAGGATGCCCGAGACCACACACACACACACACACACACACACACACACACACACACACACACTGCTGACACCGAGAGTGTTTCTTTGAAGTAAAGTACAGACGGCGCCGCCACACGCCGCAGTCCCGTTTTTTAGCAAATGTTCTCTTGTGAAGACGGAGTTTGAGGACGAGCAGGTGAGATAAGTGTGCGGGCCTCTTTTGAAGGCTCTGACGAGCGGCACAAGACGGACGTCGCACTGACACGCCAAGTGTGTCGTCCAATTGGGAGAGCTGGACGCTCCCCTGACAGGATGTCCGGGTGAGATAAGTGTGCCCTTTGAAGGAAGCTGTAAGGAAGTGAACGGCGTGGCGGAGACAAAAGACGGTCTCCATCTTTCCCACATCCACACCTCGTCACACACACACACACACACATCACAGCCGGCTTCTCGGGCTGTGATGTGTGTGTGTGACCTTCTAATCCTGCCAGGATTTCGGAGACTGATCTGAGTTCATGTCACTGTACGTTTTGATAAAAACTACCAATTTTAACCTCTCTGGTGTGTTAAGATCATGAGCAGAAACAGCTGAATCATCATTAATCCAGACAATCTGCCCATAAAACTGATTTCCCAAAGACCTGCACGGATTTTTAGTTATCTCGTCAAGCTTGAGTGACACTTCTTGGTCTTCATATTTAACAAAAAGAAATAAAAATGACCATCAAATGAATGGAGGTCTTCTTAAGTTAAGTAAGGAAATTCAAAATAATTTCTCCCGACTCTTCTTCTTTCCCACACCGACAGCTTCAAAGTCACAAAACGACAAAGGCCACTTAGCAGGAAGCCGTCCTGAGACGTTTGGTTCAACAAAAGGATCCTAATGTGTGAGAAGTGTGCCCTTTGAAGTGGCCCGTCTTCCCAGAACGACACCTCCGACAACACATCCTGTCTGAGAGCTGAGAGCCGTCCTCTCCATACAGAAAAACATCATCATTCTGATGATTAAATTACTGCAGAAGCAACCGTTATTAAACTTTATTTGTATAGCATCTTCCATCCAGGTTAATGCAATTCAAAGTGCTTCACAGATCACTCACAAGCCGATAAAAATAGATAAAAAAGAATGAAGAGCTATGATAATAATAATAATAAAATAGAGTGAAATAAAAAGGTAAATATGCTCTTTTGTTTTTCTATTGTGCAGTTACGGACTGCTCCTTTAAGTAGTACGGGAGGATATATGAGAGGACTGGAAGTCGTTGGGGTGTGGAGGTGGGGTAACTGGTCTCTTTGATGTCGATGTCAGACGTCTCAGCTACCTGCCGAGTGTGCCGTCCAGTCGCTACGCTCTTATGTTAAAAGCACGACAAAGAAGAAAGAGGTGAGATAAGTGTGCTTCTTTTTCCTTTCCCATACCGACACCTCTGACACAGCTACCTCCTCTTCTCCGTCGTCTACGTCACGGCGACCTGTGAAGTGTGCCTTTTTTTTTTTTTTTTTACGGCATCCTATACAACAGGAAGAGGAGGATCTCCTACCTGTGAGGTGAACAAAACACCACCGCACATCAAAAAAAAGGAAAGACATGAAAAGAGGCGTGCTGAAGTGTGCCGACATGACGCATGAACGAATTCCTATTCGAATGTGAATGGACGAGTCAATGCGTCTGATAGATACTGTTGGTGACGTGTGCGGGATCACACCTGGGGGAACTGTGTGTGTGTGTGTGTGTGTGTGTGTGTGGCAATAAAAACCTACCTGGTTTCCTTGCTCGTCTACTGAATTGGTGCCTAAAAAAAGAAAGAAAGAAAAACATCAGTTTATCACCGTGTGAGGCTTTTCAACATGAGTCAAAGATGATATTCAGGGTTTTACACACACACACACACACACACGATCAAACTTCAACATTTGTTTGTAGACTTATTATCAGTCATGTGGCTCTTTAGCCTGAAGGACGATCAGGGGAAAAGCTGGATAACACTGAAAGCTGACATCAAACGTCTAGTAAACCTCTTCATCTTGTTGACTTATTCTTTGAATAGATAGACTCTTTTAATTAAAAATAGTTGCTAATATTAGTATTTCTATTATTATTTAGACAAAACTCTTGAGTGACTGCTTGAGTTCAGAATATAACATTTAAAAAAAACGTTTGAGGATTAAAGTTTTTGTAGAAAAACACATTCATATGTGTCAAAGTGAGGTTTTGTTTTGGTATCGGTACAGTACAGTATCAGTACAGATTTGTTGTTTTTGTCTGTTTATATCATTACAAACTGAAAATCTTCAGGTTTCGGTCAAAACCTTGAGCTTTAAAAAGGTCATTCAATAATGAAAATAATCATCAGTTGCAGCCCTGGTCACATTTACAAGAGACTTTTGCAACTTTTGCAAAAGAAAAAAGACATTTAAAATGTTTCCAGCCTCTTTGTATACAAGTTTCTTTGGTATTCAGAGGCTGCATGACAGATTCAATGAAAGGGAACATTTCTAATCTCAACTTTTCAAGCTTATCACCTGCAAATACTAAAAAATGCACGTCACCCCCCTCCCCCCCCAAAAAAAACTGAACTGTATGTCACAAACCTATCTGCTGGGAAACCAGACACACAAAAGGTGTAACCGCATACATTCCCAGAGCAGTTTATAATCCGGTATCTTCCCCCCGAGTATCAGCAAAGACTAATCCGCACGGCAGAGACCGAGATTAAATCCAAAAATTATCAAGAGCATATTCCCATTCAGTAATCCAGATGTGTGACAGAATTATTCCGTGATACTGATGAAAAAACAAACAAAAAAAAAAAAAAAACAGGAGAAAGTAAAAGTTAAATTCCAACAGAAATATGTATAAAAATAAAAACGTATATATCCGTCTTCTGCGACATCATCTCCCCAAAAAAACTGTGGCTGCAAAATCAAGGATGAAGATTAACGATGCCTTCATCATTTGATTAAATCTGGTTGTTCCTCCGTTCCTCCGACTTTATAGGAAACAGCAAATATTCCAAATGCTGCTTTGTTGCAGAATAATAACAAATAAAGCAGCAGGGTCATTTAAAAGCCTGGATGTGGAGAAATAAGAGACTTCATGAACCCAGCAGATGGTTGGTTGGTTTGTCGGTGTCCTGGTGTCCCACTGAGCTGCTGGGAAACGCTGGTGACTTACTGGCTGTTTTAAAATTCTGGCTGCTCCGTTCCCGCCGCAGCTGACTGGGAAAAACTAACTTTACCGATCACATGTATATTTTCTACAAACAGATGAAATATCCCTCTTTATCGTCCTCAGTCTGACTCTTCTCTGAAGACGGGCTGCTCAACTCTGACTGACAGCTGCTAGCTCCGCCCATCTGAGGGTCGTCCCTCTAAGCAGGAAGCAGAGGGCGATAAACCAATCAACACCCAGGGCCAGTTGCACCAGTTAGATGCTGGATGTAAAAATGTGCCTTAAGCCTTACATAGAGACATTAAAGGGCCGGCCACACCAAAAACAATAAATATGTAGGTTTAAAAATCATTCTGACTCAAGTGGATGGTGGAGTTCACACCGCAACTGTAACTATGACGACAGCGGGGAATCACTTTCAGAGCAAAACACTGACAGCCAATCAAAATCCATCCCCTAAACCATATGGCACGACAAAGTCTCCACCCAGCCGGACGTTTCCAGTAAAACCTGCATATATCATCTTAATTCTGGAAACTGACTGATGACTTCATTTATTTATACATCTGACGGTTTATATCTCGATTAATCGATTGATTTGTTTGATCTCTAAAAACGTCAGAAAACAATGAAAAATGTCCACCGCAACATCCTAAAACACAGAACAGGAAGTGGCGCCAATAAACAGTCCAAAACCCAAATATATTCAAATTTAAATTCCCACGTTTAAGAGACCTGGAAACATCATGACGATCAAAACAGCTGCCAACTAATCCACTAATCGTTCCGGCTCTACTGGCTAAAAGGTTTAAAATCTCAGACTTCTGAAGCTACAAATACAAAAAAAAAAAAGGAGAATATAATATGATTTATAGCACTAAAATCATCAAAAAATGACATTTGAAAAGCTGCACAGCAACTAGTCTTTACAGAGACTAAACCCCCCGTTACGCAGGATTAGAGCTGCAACAGTTGATTGACAGAAAATGAAACTATTTTTATAATTGAATAATTGTTTTTTTTTTTTTAAAGCAAAAATACATATGAAAAGACTTAAGTTTGTGTACATTAGCAGTCACTCTGGAAGAGCAGCATCTGTTCTGAGATCAAATTAAGCCTGTTTCATTCATAATAATCACGCTGTGGCTTCGCTCCGACGTCACAACCTTGAGGCGTCAGCGGTTGAATTACAGCAATGAATGAACAGATAAACTGACAGCAGGTTTCCACCATTATCTCATATAATTATCCTGCAATGACCCATTAGTTTATACAAATTCAAGGTCTCGGAATCAGCATATTTTGGAGTGACACAGCACATTAGTCTCTAGATAAAATCAGCACACCTCACATCAGTATATCTAAAAACTGACTGTCTTTCTGGCAAAATAATCAGTTTGGAGGCTCTTTAACTCATTGCCATTTCAAGACCAGACTGATAACAACTTCCTGTGGATTTTGAAAGACAGTTTACAGTCTGTCAGGTTCTCAAACTTTCTGTGGCCACAGAGTGAAGTAGACACACTCACCGAATATGTAGACGATGCTGACCGCCCCGCCGAGTCCCATGAGTCCCGCCAGCCGGAGCACCATCTTCTTAGCGTAGGCGGTGTTCTCCTTCTGCTTCTTGTCGCCCGCCTGTTCCCCATCCTTCTCACCTTCACCTCCCTCAGGAGGTGGCTGGCCCTGCACAACAACAACAAAAAAAAATGAAGTTTGAGAATCATCAATATAAATATTGACAGAAAAAAATGAGCTCAGGCTCTGTGTACCCAAAGCCTGATATGCATAAAAATACCAAACGTTTGTTGTATTTTCGATGAGAGAGAAGGAGTAGATGTCATTTCATGAATTTTAACAACAGACAGACAATATGATTCAAGTATTCTGTATACAGCACATCTTAAAACATGTCTGGACATTTCACTCATATGTTTTGAGGATTTTAACGTGGAAAAACTACATCAGACACACATTAACGTATCAGGCAGAGTGTTTGTATATGTCTGGAGGGGATCTTTAAAGCAACAAGTCATTCATACAGTGTTTGCGCTGCAGTTTCTGGGTGGTGGGATGAAGGCGGGGAGGAGGGCTGCTCTGACCTTCAAACCAAACAAACCTTGGCTGCTGGTGACAGCGTTTATCTAACAGCTCCGAGTGATCAACTGACGCTTTTCCAGACACAGTTAGATCATTAGTCAGCTAGTCAGTGTGTGTTTCAGCGAAAAAGCCAATATACATAAAGGAACCACAACATTAACATTACATTAACGAACCTAACTGATACTAACTACATGTCGTAACTCTCCAGACTAAGAAAGCACATTAACAGAATATTTTGTGGGAAAGGTTCAGGTATTGTGTGTTCCCGAGGCTGCAGTTTCCAGTAAAAACGTATGCTAACATTAGCCAGCTAACATGTTAGCTACCCTAAGCTCACGTTCATTCATTCAGTGGACTGCGGGGCGCACGCGCCTCGGTTTTGGCAGATATTTTACATTTTGTAAGTTGACACTTTATCGTGACAGCTGACACACAGCAAACCGTCAAAACGGCGTGAAAGTCTCCGTGTGTCAGCTAAATGTTTAAGATGTAAGCTAGTCTGTCTCAGGTTGGAAATGTCACTTGAGTAGCTTCGATTTGTATTACACGCGCAGTTCAGGTGGGCGGGCTCTTTAGTTAGCAGTATTCGATCTCCCCACCAGCACGGGTAAGTGTTTAAATCGAGCGCATCTCAGCAAGCTAGCTGCCTCACCTGGCTCTGCTGCTGCTGCTTGAGTTTCTCCTGGAGGATGGCCTGAGCGAGGCCGACAGGCGGCTTGTCCGTGGAGAGTGTCCGCACTATGTCCATCGCAGACTGGGAGGAGACACCCGCCGCCCCGCTGCGGAGCCTCCAGAGGCCCCGACTCGCTCGCACACACATGGGGAACACCGACATCTTGAATAGTAGCACTAGCTGCCGGCGAACGTGTGTGACGCGAGTCAAAAGGACGAAGTGCCCGATTGGCTGGAGCCGTTTTGAGTGGCAGCCACGAGACCCCATCACAGCAGCGAGAGGCCACGTGGAGCGGGAGTTGGGCGGGTTGTAGAGCATCCGGCCCAATCAGAAGCAAGAATGAGTCTGACCTTCGATTGCGACTCAAAACTGCCATCATGGTTGATGGCAAAATTCCCAAAGTGTGGTCAATTATGTGACCTGTTTTTGAGAAACGTCATAAACAATTCACAAACGTAATACCTTGTTTTAGAAAATATAAGTGCAAACTGTGCTTGCATATATGGAGAATAAAGTAATGCATTACAAAATATGAGAGCATATTGCCAGTGGTGGAAAGTAACTAAGTACATTTACTCAAGTATTGCATTAAGTACACTTTTGAGGTGCTTGTACTTTACTCAACTTTACTTTACTTGGGAAATATTGTACTTTCTACTCCACTACATTTATTTGACAGCTTTAGTTACTTTTCAGATGAAGATTTGACACAATGGATAATATAACAAGCTTTTAAAATACAACACATTGTTAAAGATGAAACCAGTGGTTTCCAACCTTTTTGTCTTTTGACGTCTTACAAAAAGCAGTGTGTAGTCGGGGTCACGTTTCACATGTCTATGAGTTGTTAACAGCTCCACCAAATAGTGATTTTTCCCTCTAAACTTCTCACATGCTTTCATTTTAATAAATGATCCAATATTTCAGCAAAAATCAAAGATTAGAGAAAAAGTCCAAAAACTGAAAACAGATTTGTGTATCAGAGCTTTGTTTTTTCTTCTTTCCTCTCCCAATAATCATCTCACCACCCCTCAGATTTATCTGCTGACCCTTTGGAGGGGCCTGACCCCTAGGTTGGGAACCACCGGACTAAACTAGCTAACTGTATATAAAGTAGTGTAAACTAGCTCCACCTCCGGCAGCTACAACAGTAACATGCTGCTCTAACACTGATGTTTCAGTATTAATAATCCATTTTTATAATATATAGTTGATATAATATATCATGCTAGTACTGGTACAACTAGCACTTTTACTTTTAACACTTCTTCCACCACTGTACCAGAACAGCTCACGTCTTGCATGCACAACATATAAGCTAACACAACATTTAACAAACATAAATAATATTTAACACATTGCACTCCACAGAAACAAACCTAAGGTAGGACATACAGCACATACAGGATTTGATTGTAACACTAGAAATAAAGGAACATCTGTCATTGCAGCTGAAATATCAGCTTGTCTAGTTAGGTGAGAAAGGTAATTAAATAGCAGACACACAGTATTCTTCTGCAGTCCAACTGCCTTTAATGAAGGTATATGTATGTAGTCTTCTCTGGCTCTGTAACAGGAGAGAAGCACATTGAACAGCTCTCACAAACATTTTACACTTTCAGCTTCCACCCAACACGACCATCAACACAAGCACCTCATGTGCAGTCAAACTTCTCCGTCAGCAGACACCCCGTTTCCTGTGAGATAATCGATATCAATTCCACTTATGGTGTCGTTTCTGTCTTGTACAACTTCCAGTTCTTGCATTTTGTTCCCTTTTTCCAACAATCACTTTTTAGGATTGAGGTCATCTTGTATCATGGACTTCAGAACCTTTTCTATTGTGATTACAACATATAAAAGGTCAATAGATACGGTCAAGAGTGCATCGTGTTCTTTAAAGGCAAAACTGATCAGTTGAATACACTTCTACACTAGATTAATGCTGATTTAACATTTTATTACTGTTAGAAGGAACAGTTCATGTTTGGCTTTTGTTATACACCACTGTCCTCTAGTGGATGCTGTAGTAATTACAGGAATACTACTCTCTGATACCAAACCCAGTCTGTAATACTCAATCATAAGTATTCATGCTTCACACACAGATGGTAGCAGCATAAAGAGCAATTAATTATTTATTTTTTCATCTGTCGGTTTATTTAACAGGGACAGTGCACATTAGTAAATGTTGTAAATGAGTTTGGCAACAGGCTTATTTTATCTACCTGGACAGATGATACAAAGTTACTGGGCTGATTTATAAGCATGCAGAGAAATAAAAAAATGACATAGCAATGTGGTATAATGGCGTAGTGTCCTCAAGCAGTTAGAAGCCAAGCAGACACCAAGACATCAACTACAAGCAGGCTACGATGTGTAACAACCAGCTCGTCATCAAGCTCTGCAAAAGCCTGATAATGACCCGTTCAGGTGGGAAAAAAACACTGTTGTAGAGGACAGTGTTGACTGTGGAATGGTTCATTCTAATACAGTGTTTATTGAGGTTATTACCATATTTGTGCTTGTTATATATGTACATAATGTTACCAGGTTAGATCCCTTTCACAACCACATCTCAACTTCCACTGAAAGTGTGTGCTTAGTGTGTGTGTTGGGCAAGTTATTGTAAATTAGTGATTAGTTGATGTAATTAGTGATGACGGCACAAATTACAAATATAAAACCTCCATAGATCAAAAGTTCATAATAGAAAGAGTCATAATTGACCTTGTTTGCAGTTCAAGGTGTCTTGTCAACAGTTTTTCAGACTTTTACAGTGGTTGGTGGTGGAAAAGTGCCTTTCCATGAATAGGCCAGTAATTGTGCAATAAGAGAGAGTTCCCAAGGGAACTCGGAAGGGGAGGATCAGGGAGGTCACATTTTAATTTTTTGTGTGTGTGATGAGCGAAGGCCGTGTATGGCCATGTGTATTGGGAGAAATGCGGAAGATACCAAGTGCAACTGATACGTGTTAGAGAAGTGTGAGACACCATTGTTTTCTGAGATGAGTCATGAGACCATTTTTACCCATAGACCACAACAATGGTCTATGGGAGAAATGGTCCAATAATAATATATATATATATGTGTGTGTGTGTATATATATACATACATATATATATATATATATATATATATATATATATATATATATGTGTGTATTAAGAATTCAAAACTTCAGTGGCGTCCTTTTTTTGTTTCTAACCAGACACGCTGCAATGAGACAGCATGTCTAACCACTTTTAAGACATGATGATCTCCTTAAGTTACTACAACATTTCTTCCTTTCTTACCCTTTTTTAACCAAATGCCCTTTTTTCTAGTTTATATTTACAGGCCTGGGATTAAGTCATTTTTAGGGCAAGGCCACTTTGGCCTTTGATAAATACAAATTTATTGGGGCATAACAGCCAAAATGTAGGGAACCAAGGCCAAAACCAATGGTGCAATAACAATAAATGATAATTACATTGCATGAAGACAAAACAGTATACAATCAACAATTAGTAGTCAGTGTATTGAAAAACAGTACTGAGTTTATTAAAACTGTACACTGAATGTTTGACTTCTCCACAAAATGCTGTCTGATTGATTTTTTAAAAATGTGAACAATTCAGTATATTAATTGTTATTGTTATATTTTAATGTCTATAAATGGATAAGGGTGATCAAATTAATCTGAACAAGTTTCAACACAAGT
Source organism: Thunnus maccoyii (assembly GCF_910596095.1). Classification (NCBI taxonomy): domain Eukaryota; kingdom Metazoa; phylum Chordata; class Actinopteri; order Scombriformes; family Scombridae; genus Thunnus; species Thunnus maccoyii. Next base: position 32,579,591 of record NC_056538.1, on the reverse strand, counting down.
TTCAACAAGTTCGTAGTGTATTTATGGTTTTATTGGGTTTTTTTTATTGAAGCTATTCAGCGAAGTTTCAGGAGCAGGACCAAACCTCAATTACGTCACTACCGGCATTCCTATAAATACCACCTAACCCTCTCCGTTCCTTCCGCTCTCGTATTCTGCGCTTCACGTACATGCAGTCTCAGTCCAATTCTCAGAAACAAGCTCAAACTGCCACCAGACATTAGCCGTTATGTCTCAGTTTCAGATGTCGGAATTTCGATTCAAAAAGTCAACTCACCATTGATCACGAACTGCGGATCAACACGTCCGATTCGGATGAAGACTTGTTTGAAACCGGCTCTCCTCTAGCCACGACACAGCAGTCAGACCAAAGCCGAGCGTCCAAGCAGAGCCACTACGCTCAACGGTGCAAATACCAGCCTCGTGGTACCTCCATTCACGCTCCCCTAACGTGACCCTCCGCTTCCCGTCAGACCTCAAGCATCCTCTCCTCCATCAGCGAGGGCTGAAAACCGTGGACACGACAGTCATAGCCGCGGGAGCAGGTGGCTTCAATTTCTCATCAGCTGCCTACAAGTCACTACCCATCACGGTGAAACCATGGTGCGCCCTCCTCTCAATTCAGCTGTCTTTACATCCACAAACGGAGCCCGACATCAGAGACTGAACTGTCGCCCGCCTCCAACTATTCCTGTAAGCGACAATAAAGTCAGACTGTTTCATCTCTACACAGCGTCAACAACAATCACCGAACCTCCCGCACTTCCGGATTCATCACCAGAGCCAATCATAGTTACCAGACTGGCTTGCCTTTTACTAATACAACTGATCTAACATAACTTCAGTAAATTCTATCGCCATGTACACCGGATTGCAAGTTAATAATAACTACTCAAACGTTGTTTCCGTAACGTCCGTCATCACTGACACTGGGTTGCAAGTTACTAATCAAACCACAATGTCACTTAATAACATTCGTAATTACTGGCACCAGTTAGCCAGTTGCTAATTTATGTCACTTCAGTAAGGTCTATCGTTATGTGTATTGGGTGGCTAGTTACCATACAATTAATCTAACGTCACTTCAGTAACGTCTGCTATTACGTGCACCAGGTCGCCAAATACTACAACTACTCTAACATTATATCAGTAACATCCATCATTACATGCACTGGGTTGCAAGTTACCACTACAACTAATCTAACGTCCCTTCAGTATGGTCTGCTGTTACGTGAACGGGTTGCCAAACACTACTATAACTACTATAACATCATATCCGTAACATCTATCATTACATGCACTGGGTTGCAAGTTAATAATAATACAACTAAATCAAACGTCACTTCAGTAACGTCTGCTGTTACGTGCACCGGATTACCAAATACTACAATTACTCTAACATTATATCAGTAACATATATCGTTATGTGCACCGGGTTGCAAGTTACTAATACAACTCATCTAATGCCATTTCAGTAACATCTGCTGTCACGTGCACTGGTTTACAAGCTACTGTTAAAACTAATCTAACATCACTTCAGTAACACCTATCTTCATGTGCACAGGGTTGCAAGTTACCAATAGTAAATCAAACGTCACGTCAGTAACGTCTGTCGTGGCATGCACCAGGTTGCAAATTAATAATACAACTAAATCAATTGTCACTTCAGTAACGTCTGCTGTTACGTGCACCGGTCTGCAAGCTACTGATACAACTAATCTAACGTCACTTCAGTAACGTCTGCTGCATTAACTTCTCTTAACACCACTTAAGTAAATTCTGCTGTTACGTGCACCAGGTTGTGTGGTGTAATTTTATAAAGACTCATGAGTTGCTAAACGGAAAAGAACCTAATGGCGCAGAAGGATTATGACAAGTGTCATAAGTAATAAGTAGTAGTGTGTTGAATTGTTATTATAATGAATATATAACCTCACAGACCAACCATTCTCATTTAATTTCACTCTTCATAGAACTTTTACACCAAGAGTGAGCTAAAAATCCTCTCCGCCTTCCTCTTACTGCCGACTTGCTGTCAGTCAGCATTCACACTATGCTCCAGATATCGCATTTCTCACGTTGCTCGTAATTTAGAAGTCACATTCTCATTTGCATTCTTCGGTTAGCTCATATGCTCCGAATTCACTGCCTCAACTCTTCACTCCAACCCAAGCTGCTACTCCTGCTTTTCAGACTTGCCTTATTTCTCGGATGACACCGTCTCCCTCTCTCTCAACCCAGCCGGTCAAAGCAGATGGCCGCCCACCTAGAGCCTGGTTCTGGTCGAGGTTTCTTCCTGTTAGAGGAGAGTTTTTCGTCGCTAAGTGCTTGCTCGTGGGGGAATGTTGGTTGGTGTTGAGAAAGGGCAATGTGTGAAGTGGTGTGTGTGTGGGGTGCAATTGGTGGAGGTGGAGTGGGGGACAGAGGAGGACGGGTGCCCGCTGTCCTCCGCAGGGCAGGATCTCTTACATTGGACTAAATGTATTTCTTTTTTTTTTTTTTCATGTTAATCTGTGATTGGCCATGACACGTAAAATGGCGCTCCAAGGGAGACTGTCCTCCCTGACCAATCAACAACCAGAATGCAATATTAACATCGAGTTGGTCCAATGATAGTTTCATCTTCAATTCTCTCCACTGTAAGGCAGAGTAGCAGCAGTAGATAGCTCCTCGCGTTAGCTAACGCAACAGCTGGCTTGTAACAGCCTGAAGGACTCTTTATACATCCATGGAAGGACTGTTAAGGACTGTTGTTAAGCTAACGGTGCAGCGCAGCAGCAGTAGGACGCTGTTGGGGAGGCAGGAGAGAGAAGCAACCGGAGAAACAACCAGTAGAGTTAGCTCGTTGTCATTGCCGTTAATGATATCAGACTGGTTAAGCAGCAGCCACAAAGTTCAAATGGACGTTATGACATGAATACTTCATCTCCATGAAAGAAAGAAGAAGACATTAGATAACGTGAGCCAGATACAGCTTCTCTCTCTCTGTCTCTTTGGTTGCTAATTTCATCTCTGATGGTTAAATGTCTCTGTGTGGCTTTTTTTGTGTTTTTTTTATCTCCTTAACAAGAATGCAGCAGAGATCATATAATGTGTTGTGGGTAACGTTAGTTGTAGCTTGTAGAAGTTACAGTGAGCTGTCTGGACTCACTCATTCATTCGTTTTTAATTGAGTGGTTGTTCAGTCACCTGTGAATGAGTGCAGGAGGTCTGGCTGCTTGCTTCTGACAGTTTCTTTAGTTTGTTTTTAAACTGAGTCATATATCGAGTAATAAGCTTAAAGTAACTGGAATAACAAGTGTTAACTAGTGGAGTAACGGATTGTAGTTGATCTGTGATTCATACGGATCATCCCCCACAGTTCGGCAGGCATATGAACTGAGGATTAATTGCCAAATTTAATGTCTCATTTAACACAAAGTAAACAAACTGCTGTAAGTACAAGTCATGGGCAGACAGCATGTCGCTAACATTAACAGGGATTTTGAAGAGTAACGATCAAACTAGCATCTAACGGGTCTGATGTGACATTTGAGTTGTTTACCTGCTGTTTAATGTGCTGCAGCTGAGCAGCTAATTAGCATCTAGCTGCTAACTGACGTTAGCGGTAAATGTTTGTTATCATCAAGTTTTGATGATGTGGACAGAGGCTGTTTCATTCACTGTCTAAAAGAGGAAGGTTTCATGCCTCATATTGCAATAACTGAGCATTGGATATTTTATATATTTTATTTTATTTAAACATTGGACATCTTAAATGTTGTTTTCATTTAAGACCATGGGCAAAAGTTCCTTGCTGTTTCAGTGTGTTACAGAATAAATGGAAAACAAAGTTTTATTTGTCTCCCCCCTTTTTTTCCGCTGATCCTAATAATGATCTGATCCGTGACTCAAATCCGTGATAAGATCCGTACCGTGAGTTTTGTGTTCACGTTAACACCCCTAGTGTTACCATGTCAGCTTTATAGACTTTTTTTTTGTATATCGTACATATAGATAAGAGTGTGTAAGTCATGTATTTGATACTTGAATTAATACTTTCTGATGTGAACCTACACTTTTTGATCTGTAATGTTTTTAGTGTTCAATTTTTCTTGTATTAAGCACTGATCTGTTCCTGTATCACATTATAAGCTTTGTGCTACTTTATATATTTCTGAAAATATATAGGAAACACGTGTAAATCATGTGATATGTTGTCTGTTTTTGATGAGAACATAAATTTGTTGTCACAATAGAACAATACTATAAATTTGAATTTCACTTTGTTGGTAAAATGACACATTTGAACCACTCCATGGCTAAAATGAGCACTTCTTTGTTTAGACACAGTATGTATATGTTAAATGTCTTTAAAGAAGCAGCCTTATCCCCACTCCACACCAGGCCTGGAATTAAATCATTTTTAAGGCAAGGCCACTTTGGCCTTTGATAAATAGATTTTGTCAACTCCGTCAAAAAACTATTAAATATTAATGAAGACATTATTATTGACATTCAGTATATCACCGAATAGCTGATAAAAAGCCTCAAAGCCTGTGGCCTTAACAAACTGTATTAACTCAACTTTTAGAACATTTTATTTGACTTGTTTACAGCAATTGACATGCCTTCAATTTCACAATATTCAAAATTATTACATAGATTGATACGCTCCGCTGTAACATTTATGGGGCTGGAACAGTGGCGGTTAAATTTGGCATTGAAAATAAAATTTGACATTGAAAACAAAACCTGGACTGAAAAGGGAACACTTTTATCAGACAAGGTTGTATTGACACTGAAAAATCTTCCACTAAAAAATTAATTTTAAGAATTCTGATATATAATTCCTTTTGGAAGATAAATGTTTGTTTCAGATGAGATCTAATAATTGTAGCTGCCACATTAGTTTGTCTGAATGTAAAGTGAAGCTTCATGTTTTAACTGATTTAATTTAAGTCTTTTCACCATAATTACTCCAGTAGGCATCCTTAAGTACATGAGTATTGTTGAGTACATCCTCACATACACACACGCACACACACATACACACACACGCACACACATACACACACACGCACACACATACACACACACGCACACACATACACACACGCACACACACATACAGACACACACACTCTGTGACATCACAGAATGGGATAGAATGTTATTCCTTTGATGCATCATGGAATGGTGTGATGATGTCATCCCCTTTGATACTTTGATGTGTGTATGAGATCAAAGGATCAAAGACTGATATTGCCTTTCAGTTTTCTTGAAGATAGATATACGGGTTCAGACTTTATTCATCCTGCGGGAAATTTAGGCACCCAGTAGCTTATACAACGCATACAAAACACCAATACACACAAGAATTAGCACCTAATCTATTCTAATCTATTGATAAATCAGAGTGTTTTGAACTGATCAGTGCAATGGAGAAAACAATGAAGAAAACAATGGAGAAACCAATGAAGAAAACAATGGAGAAACCAATGAGGAAATCAATGGAGAAATCAATGAAGAAGCCAATGGAGCAACCAATGATAGAAGGAAAGAAAGAGGAACTTGTTCCAGTCGAAATCCTTGAATGGCAAGTGGACAGACAACTATCACTCCATGAAAAGGACAGAAAATTCTGGCTGAATGAAGTGGATGCCAAAAGCAAAAGAATAGACGTTCTTGAGGCTAAAGTCTCAGCTCTAGAAAAGGAATTGGCGACTTCCAACAAAGACAGGGACAAGTTTGAAGAACAGTTAAAGATCACCCAAAAGCACGTTAAAGCCCTTTTAAAAAACGCTACTGTCACTGATGAAAAAAACGTGCGTGAAGAGAAAAGGCTGAATAAATCTCTGGCAGGACTTCAGAAGCAGTTGACTGTTACGCGGGAACATTATGAGAAGACTATTAAAGACCTGACAGAGCAGCATGAAAAGAGGGAAGCCAGCATGCAAGCAAAGTTCCAGAAGAGACAGGCACTTTATGAAGATGAAACAAATAGGAAGATGCAAGAAGATATGGAAAAATATCAGTCCGAGGTGGAAAATTTGAAGGACGCGAACAATAAGTGTGAGCGGGAAATTAAACAATTAAATCAGTTATTAGATATCATAGACAAAGAGCATGAAGAGGCTTTTCAGGAACAAGAGGACAGACAACAGAAGGAGAGGGAGACAGTCAAAGCTAAACATTTCAAAGACTGCATAGCATTGAAATCGAAGATAATGTCGCTGCTTGAGAAAATCAAAGAACTAGAGAATAGGGAAGATCTGACTCGTAAATTGAATGCAGCGTATGAGACTATTCAAAATTCAAAATACATCATTAACAAGAAAAATCAGGAGATAGAACGTTTAATTTCGGAAAAGAAAGAAGCACAAGAGAACTTTTCTAGCGAAAGGGACAACAATGCTGTCCTACAAGCAACATTAAACGACCAGCAGGAGAATTTCGACTCTCTGAAGACCATGCTCACGAACGAGCAGACGATGCTGAAAGACACAAGAGAAGACCTCAATGGGGCCAGACAAAAAAATCGCATCTTAAATGATCAAAACCAGCTCCTCCGTTACAAAGTGGCGGCCCATGAACCACAGCTTGAAAAGACTAAATTTACGACGAAAGATCTGCAGACGTATCAGCTACGATTCAAGGAGGATTTAGAGGCATGCTTACCTTTTCTCGATAAGCCCAAGAAATTAAGAAACAGAGTCCTTCTCCTCAAAAGATGCTACTTAGACGGCGATGATAGACTGCCAATGGATGAAAACACTCGATTGGCCTATCAACATCAGATTGACTGTTTAAAGAAAAAGCTTGCTAGCACTCTAGAGGTCAACAAGGCTCTTTCCAACGAAGTAAGAAATCGTGAAATGCGGATACAGAGCAATGCTAAAACTGCACACGAGGAAAGGGCCGCTTTAATTGGACATATAAATAAAATGGTTGAGAAGCACAAACCACAGAAAGCAAAATCAACCAGTAACCTAGGCTGTGTCCCAGTTAAATTGCCACCTATTAAAAAGCCTCATCCTCCTACAGAACAGCAGCAGCACTTTTTAAGCTCAGAGCTCAGACGGCTCAGCAGTTAGCACAGCGGCCTCATATCCCGCCTTCCACATGCCCACATTCAACCATTAATGGTCAATGCAAAAGCATTCATGAATATAAAACATGCAGATAATTGGGCTCCCAGTAGAAACCTGCTGAACAACTGAAGCTTAAGTTATCAGAGAAACAAGCTGAGCAAACGTTAGCAGCAGCTGGGCTAGCAGTGCCAGCCAAACATTGTCAGAGAAACATTGATTTTTAATGTAAAACTGCTTTATTCAGTGTTTTTACTGGTTTTAATCACCGGGTCCGTTTGTTTGGAGAGGAGGAGGCCGGTAATTCAGCTCCCGGTAAAAACATCCTGAATGATTAACACTGGAGTAATCTCTGTACTACTGCCTCCAGCAGCACACAGAGGGAACCACACTGTGGGCTAGCAGTGCCAGCCAAACATTGTTAGAAAAACATTGATTTTTTACGTGAAACAGCTTTATTCAGTATTTTTACTGTTTTAATCCTCGTGTACATTTTTTTTTTTGGAAAGGAGGAGACCTCTGCAGATAATTGGGCTCCCAGTAGAAACCTGCTGTAGGAATGAGAAGCACACAAAGACGAAGAATAAAATAAAAAGAAAAGAATTAGCCGGACACTGTCCCTGTCCCGCTAATTCGAAATGTCCTCATAGTGTCTGTGTGTTTTCAGGTGAAATGAGCTTGAGGAGAAAAGGCCGAATAAATCTCTGGCAGGACTCAAGCAGCAGTTGACTACTGAACACTGTGAGAAAAGATCTGACACAGCAGCATGAAAGGAGTGAATCCAGCATGCAAGCAGACTTCCAGAAGAGACTGGCAGTGTGTCAAGATGAAATGAATAGGAAGTTGCAAGATGAGATGGACAAACATCAGTCCGAGTTGGACAATTTGAAGTGAAAGATAAGTGTGAGGAGGAAATCTAAATCAGACGTTAGAAAACACACTGAAAGAGCATGAAAAGGCTCTTGAGGCACAAGAGCACAAACAACAGAGGGAGAGGGAGAAAGTCAAATCTAAATATTTTATTTGTATTTTATTTTATTTGCCAAAAGCAAAAGAATAGTCGTTCTTGAGGCTAAAGTCTCAGCTCTAAAGAAGGAATTGGCGACTTCCAACAAAGACGGACAAATTTGAAGAACAGTTAAAGATCGCCCAAAAGCAAATTAAAACCATTGTAAAGAACGCTATTGTCTCTGAAGAAAAAAACGTGCGTGAAGAGAAAAGGCTGAATAAATCTCTGGCAGGACTTCAGCAGCAGTTGACTGTTACGCGGGAACGTTATGAGAAAACTATTAAAGACCTGACAGAGCAGCATGAAAAGAGTGAAGCCAGCATGCAAGCAAACTTCCAGAAGAGACAGGCACTTTATGAAGATGAAACAAATAGGAAGATGCAAGAAGATATGGAAAAATATCAGTCCGAGGTGGAAAATTCGAAGGACACGACCAATAAGTGTGAGCGGGAAATTAAACAATTAAATCAGTTATTAGAAATCATAGACAAAGAGCATGAAGAGGCTCTTCAGGAACAAGAGGACAGACAACAGAAGGAGAGGGAGACAGTCAAAGCTAAACATTTCAAAGACTGCATAGCATTGAAAGCGAAGATAATGTCGCTGCTTGAGAAAATCAAAGAACTAGAGAATAGGGAAGATCTGACTCCTAAATTGAATGCAGCGCATGAGGCTATTCAAAATTCAAAATACATCATTAAAAAGAAAAATCGGGAGATAGAAAGTTTAATTTCGGAAAAGAAAGAAGCACAAGAGAACTTTTCTAGCGAAAGGGACAACAATGCTGTCCTACAAGCAACATTAAACGACCAGCAGGAGAAATTCGACTCTCTGAAGACCATGCTCACGAACGAGCAGACGATGCTGAAAGACACAAAAGAAGACCTCAATGGGGCCAGACAAAAAAATCGCATCTTAAATGATCAAAACCAGCTCCTCCGTTACAAAGTGGCGGCCCATGAACCACAGCTTGAAAAGACTAAATTTACGACGAAAGATCTGCAGACGTATCAGCTACGATTCAAGGAGGATTTAGAGGCATGCTTACCTTTTCTTGATAAGCCCAAGAAATTAAGAAACAGAGTCATTCTTGTCAAAAGATGCTACCTAGACGGCGATGATAGACTGCCAATGGATGAAAACACTCGATTGGCCTATCAACATCAGATTGACTGTTTAAAGAAAAAGCTTGCTAGCACTCTAGAGGTCAACAAGGCTCTCTCCAACAAAGTAAGAATATCAAATTCCAACAACTCCAAGATTCTCCCAACCTTAAGAGCTGCACAGTCTGTTCATAGATCACCTGTCTACCCCCCTGATTGTTTTTCATTTTCTGTCTTCTTCCTTAGAAACCTCAAAAAGGAGGAGCTGGTCACCTGAGGAGGTACAGGCTGTGGAAAAGACACTAATGGCCTTCATAGGAGCTGGTACAGTACCAGGAATGTTGGATTGTGTTGCCTGCATTACAGCTTCACCAAAAGCACTTAAAAAACGAAGCTGGATGGCGGTAAAGTACTATGTTAAAACCCGTATCACTGAGATTCAGCGTGAAAGTGCAAGAAAAACTAACTGAGAAGACTGCGGTTCTTTCACGTTCTTAAATGTGTGGATACATGTGTTTCTTTCTGCACTTGTTCTCAATTATGGTGATAATTATGATGCTCTTTGCTCTTGTTCTTACATGAATAACACACAGAAACAGAGTCATTCTTCTCAAAAGATGCTACCTAGACGGCGATGATAGACTGCCAATGGATGAAAACACTCGATTGGCCTATCAACATCAGATTGACTGATTCTGTGAGTAATACAGCAAATTCAGTTCAATATTATAACTGTTTAATTTTTCTATGAAACAAAATAAAAATTTACATTAAAAACTAAATTAAAGTTAAATCATCAACTTAAGTTGTTTGGGCAATTATCAGTGCAGCAATTGCAGTAGCACATAAAAATGATCTTTAATTCATTTTTACTAGCACGTTAGTAGTGATGGCTTAGATAAGTCAATATATTGTGTGATAGCATGTTGATTGTTTGCAGGTGCACAGACCACAAACTGTTTCTTCAACACTGCCACATTTTGATCTTCACATGAAATGGGGAAAATGTTGTGACAGTGCTGATTTTAACAAGGGAGAAGAGTTTTCTGACTCTGATCTACTTTGAATATTTAATTAGCTCACTGTGATAGTTGCCTCCTTTGTGCACCTTCTCATGCTCTGCTTGATGCTAGCAGACCAGTTCACAGTTAACAGACAAGGATTAGAGAGAGCTGAGGGGGAGAGGAGAGCCGGAATGATCGATACAGTTTTAAATGTTGACAAACTATATCCAATGTTAAGTAGCAATAAAGTAAAGCCATCTGTGCTTTTATGTGTGACACAATATATGTGTCTTTCTTTTCTTAAACAATCACATGTATGCAATGCATTCTAAGATGCTGAATTGGGTTGCATGGCCTGACAAGTTTGCTGTACCACATATACCATACATAACAACACCATATGTTCTTCAGGAACCTCATGTTTTGGAGAAATGATGATAAGTATTGTTTGTCTATGTTGTTTAGCCTGCAGGAGGTCCAAACCAGGAGGAGGAGACCTCATCACTATCATCATTTATATCATCAGTAGTAACACTATCATCACTATCATCACTACCATCATCATCATCAGCATCAGAGGTTTCATCTGAGGTACTTGCAATTTCCAAGAGTTTGGTGTCAGACACCTGTTCACCCTGTTACTGTTACTAGCCAGTTAAAATGCAAATATCCTTCCAGGTAATTAGAAAATTACTGTAGTGAGCGTGCAGCTTCTTGTATTTTTCTTTTACAGCTCACCTTAGAATACCTTGAACGGACGTCCAAGGTGTCTGATGGATCAGAGGCGACTGAAAATCAGACCTGCGCTATAGAAGTGGTAGTTGGTAAGTATAAAGCCTGCTGCACCTCCAGATGTGTCAGGCATTTTGGATAAAAGCATCTGCTGATTGTATGAATGTAATTGTAAGAAAGCAATAAGTTTATGTTTTTAAGTGCTTTAGATGGCTTTGATTCAAACAGTGAAGGTGTGTTGCCAGTTAGCTGTTAATTTATTGTATTAATGTTTTAACAGGATCCTCAAGATCTAAGAGAAGATGGCGAGCTGAGTCTAACAGCGGTGACCCTAAAACAGGTATGTGACAAACTAAATGCAGTGAAATATGTTCACATTAGTTTAACCTCATTTTTTAAAAATGTTGTCAATACTCTAAACATATAAATTGTTTGCTTTAATTTTATAAATATGTAATTAGTTTGTATGATTGTCATACTGAATGACGATACACCACCAGCCTTCATACTGGAACAAATAAACATACAGAGGCTAATAAGTAAAACTTTTTACTTCATATAGGGTAAACGTCCCTATTAAGCCCGCGTACCATATAAGCCCACTTGCAACTTCTGAGTCGAATTTAAAAAAAAACACATCATAATTTTTTTCTGTTTGATGTTTCTTCCCATGAAGCTGCTTGTTACATAAATGACACTTTTTATTGTAAGTCAATCAGATTTGTCAATATTGAGTTATCGAAGCATATGTGTGACATGTGCCTGCTGATCCCAAAAGAAGTTGCAAGAAAGCTTTGGTGATTTTGGTACCCTCAGAAAATAACATTTTTTGCATATTTCTACTCCTATTTTTGGTAAATACTCAATTGTTATCAAAATTTAAGAGATTAGTGATTTGAATAAGACATATGTTAGAATATTACTTGAATCAGAAATATTGTTTCTTTTGAAATCAAAATATGAGTTTTAGCATGCAAGCAAACAGACCACATGCTGCATCAATAGAGTAGCTGCATAGTATGGTTCATTGCAATGACATAAAGCATGATAAGTATGTATAGTTTACATTTTTGTATGCAGTTCATATTATTATACTGTTAAATAGATAATAAATGTGTATGTTTATCTTTATTTATTTTTTAATTAACATTTTTATCTGGTGGGCTTAAAGGGTACGCTACCAAAAAAAATCACACTGTTTGGGGTGGATATAAATGAGTATAACTAATTATTTCTCAGCATGATCAATTAATACTCTTCATGTTATGTTAGCACACCATGTATAGATTTATTTCATATAGTTTTTTTTAATGTCATGTGCATAGAATAAAAATATTCTGTCTTTTAACCATAAAGTCACTGATTTTCCCTTTAAGCCCACCTGCTCCTATTAAGCCCACTTGACTGTGTTTCAATGGGGATTTTGTCCCTTTTGACTTTTGAACCATTCCCCCCCCTAATTTTAACCTCACCTCATGAATCAGCTCAATAAATTTGATAATTATATTTAAATATCACTGATATTAAATAGGTCAATTCATTCTGGACAGCCCTATATTCTATGCTAACATAAGCAATATTTTTCTAATCTTTACTTTTCAGATAAGTTTTAGTTTAAAATGAGATAATGAGCGTTAAGATGTTATGACCGATGTCTCCTCACAATGAACTGTATGTTATAATGTTACTCCACAATGAACTGAATGGTTTTAAAATGTGTTCTTACAAGGTTTTCAAACTATTAGCCTAAACGTGATTAACATTCGAAAATCAGTTAAATTTATTGTTTAATTGTAAATCCTGAAATTGACTCATTTACCATCCCTAGAACATTAGTGTTGAATCTGCAAGCTGTTTTTCCAGTCAGTTGGTCTTCAGAAATCTTCATAAAAACATCTTCGTACTTTCAACCAGCTGGCTGAACCAGAAATTTTGGCCAATTTCAAAAGCCAACAGCACACCATAGGATAGAGATACAGACAAAATGACAACACATATTGAAAGATGAAGTATTTGAGAATAATTTCCACTATAGTTTTAATTTTGTTCATGAATAGTTTTTTGGCTACATTCCAAAGAGGACATGTTGTAAGTTTAGCTTTTTCTGTGTTGACAACATAGCAAAATGGCTGGTCACGCCCATTTCAAATGCCATTTACAGGCCATAGGAATGAAGTGGAGACAAAATGAAAATAGCTATTGAGAGCTAAGAGTTTACAGATTTGAATAGAACAAGTTTGTATTCTTAAGATTTTTTAATATATATATTTATTTATCAACAAATCATGAAGTGGGCCTATTTGGAACACCCATGGGCTTAAAGGGTACGTTAAGCCCATACCGGACTTTTGCCATATTTTGACAAATTAAACATTAAAAACATTAGAAATTGGAATAAATGAATTGTTGACACTTCAAATGAGAGATTAGACTTTCATTTTAACAAAAATGTTCTCACTTAAATTGGGGCATTATATATGAAAAATGTCTGAAAAGTGGATTTGGTGGGCTTAATAGGGACGTTTACCCTAACTGTGTAAATGGGTTGGGTTGTTTGAATTTATATATATATTTATTTATATAAATGGTTATTACTTTCAAACATCCATTTATTGCTTCAGAAAGTACGTCTCTCAGGAACACGATATATGAAAGTCACCGCATGCTAACGTCACACTTGGAAGTTATTACTCCTCCTTTCCAAACAAACGGACCTGGTGATTAAAACCAGTAAAAACACTGAATAAAGCAGTTTTACATTAAAAATCAGTGTTTCTCTGAAGCTGTTCAGCTGGCACAGGACGTCCGGTAGGGGCTGCTAGCCCAGCTGCTGCTAACGTTTGCTCAGCTTGTTTCTCTGATAACTTAAGCTTCAGTTGTTCAGCAGGTTTCTACTGGGAGCCCAATTATCTGCAGAGGTCTCCTCCTTTCCAAAAAAAAAAAAATGTACACGGGGATTAAAACAGTAAAAATACTGAATAAAGCTGTTTCACGTAAAAAAATCAATGTTTCTCTGACAATGTTTGGCTGGCACTGCTAGGCCACAGTGTGGTTCCCTCTGTGTGCTGCTGGAGGCAGTAGTACAGACATTACTCCAGTGTTAATCATTCAGGATGTTTTTACCGGGAGCTGAATTACCGGCCTCCTCCTCTCCAAACAAACGGACCCGGTGATTAAAACCAGTAAAAACACTGAATAAAGCAGTTTTACATTAAAAATCAATGTTTCTCTGACAATGTTTGGCTGGCACTGCTAGCCCAGCTGCTGCTAACGTTTGCTCAGCTTGTTTCTCTGATAACTTAAGCTTCAGTTGTTCAGCAGGTTTCTACTGGGAGCCCAATTATCTGCATTTTTTATATTCATGAATGCTTTTGCATTGACCATTAATGGTTGAATGTGGGCATGTGGAAGGCGGGATATGAGGCCGCTGTGCTAACTGCTGAGCCGTCTGAGCTCTGAGCTTAAAAAGTGCTGCTGCTGTTCTGTAGGAGGATGAGGCTTTTTAATAGGTGGCAATTTAACTGGGACACAGCCTAGGTTACTGGTTGATTTTGCTTTCTGTGGTTTGTGCTTCTCAACCATTTTATTTATATGTCCAATTAAAGCGGCCCTTTCCTCGTGTGCAGTTTTAGCATTGCTCTGTACCCGCATTTCACGATTTCTTACTTCGTTGGAGAGAGCCTTGTTGACCTCTAGAGTGCTAGCAAGCTTTTTCTTTAAACAGTCAATCTGATGTTGATAGGCCAATCGAGTGTTTTCATCCATTGGCAGTCTATCATCGCCGTCTAAGTAGCATCTTTTGAGGAGAAGGACTCTTTTTCTTAATTTCTTGGGCTTATCAAGAAAAGGTAAGCATGCCTCTAAATCCTCCTTGAATCGTAGCTGATACGTCTGCAGATCTTTCGTCGTAAATTTAGTCTTTTCAAGCTGTGGTTCATGGGCCGCCACTTTGTAACGGAGGAGCTGGTTTTGATCATTTAAGATGCGATTTTTTTGTCTGGCCCCATTGAGGTCTTCTTTTGTGTCTTTCAGCATCGTCTGCTCGTTCGTGAGCATGGTCTTCAGAGAGTCGAGTTTCTCCTGCAGGTCGTTTAATGTTGCTTGTAGGACAGCATTGTTGTCCCTTTCGCTAGAAAAGTTCTCTTGTGCTTCTTTCTTTTCCGAAATTAAACGTTCTATCTCCTGATTTTTCTTGTTAATGATGTATTTTGAATTTTGAATAGTCTCATACGCTGCATTCAATTTACGAGTCAGATCTTCCCTATTCTCTAGTTCTTTGATTTTCTCAAGCAGCGACATTATCTTCGATTTCAATGCTATGCAGTCTTTGAAATGTTTAGCTTTGACTGTCTCCCTCTCCTTCTGTTGTCTGTCCTCTTGTTCCTGAAAAGCCTCTTCATGCTCTTTGTCTATGATTTCTAATAACTGATTTAATTGTTTAATTTCCCGCTCACACTTATTGTTCGCGTCCTTCAAATTTTCCACCTCGGACTGATATTTTTCCATATCTTCTTGCATCTTCCTATTTGTTTCATCTTCATAAAGTGCCTGTCTCTTCTGGAACTTTGCTTGCATGCTGGCTTCCCTCTTTTCATGCTGCTCTGTCAGGTCTTTAATAGTCTTCTCATAACGTTCCCGCGTAACAGTCAACTGCTTCTGAAGTCCTGCCAGAGATTTATTCAGCCTTTTCTCTTCACGCACGTTTTTTTCATCAGTGACAGTAGCGTTTTTTAAAAGGGCTTTAACGTGCTTTTGGGTGATCTTTAACTCTTCTTCAAACTTGTCCCTGTCTTTGTTGGAAGTCGCCAATTCCTTTTCTAGAGCTGAGACTTTAGCCTCAAGAACGTCTATTTTTTTGCTTTTGGCATCCACTTCATTCAGCCAGAATTTTCTGTCCTTTTCATGGAGTGATAGTTGTCTGTCCACTTGCCATTTAAGGATTTCGACTGGAACAAGTTCCTCTTTCTTTCCTTCTATCATTGGTTGCTCCATTGGCTTCTTCATTGATTTCTCCATTGATTTCCTCATTGGTTTCTCCATTGTTTTCTTCATTGTTTTCTTCATTGTTTTCTCCATTGTTTTCTCCATTGTTTTCTTCATTGGTTTCTCCATTGTTTTCTTCATTGTTTTCTCCATTGCACTGATCAGTTCAAAACACTCTGATTTATCAATAGATTAGAATAGATTAGGTGCTAATTCTTGTGTGTATTGGTGTTTTGTATGCGTTGTATAAGCTACTGGGTGCCTAAATTTCCCGCAGGATGAATAAAGTCTGAACCCGTATATCTATCTTCAAGAAAACTGAAAGGCAATATCAGTCTTTGATCCTTTGATCTCATACACACATCAAAGTATCAAAGGGGATGACATCATCACACCATTCCATGATGCATCAAAGGAATAACATTCTATCCCATTCTGTGATGTCACAGAGTGTGTGTGTCTGTATGTGTGTGTGCGTGTGTTTGTGTGTGTGTGTGTGTGTATGTGTGTGCGTGTGTGTGTATGTGTGTGTGCGTGTGTGTATGTGAGGATGTACTCAACAATACTCATGTACTTAAGGATGCCTACTGGAGTAATTATGGTGAAAAGACTTAAAATAAATTAAATCAGTTAAAACATGAAGCTTCACTTTACATTCAGACAAACTAATGTGGCAGCTACAATTATTAGATCTCATCTGAAACAAACATTTATCTTCCAAAAGGAATTATATATCAGAATTCTTAAAATTAATTTTTTAGTGGAAGATTTTTCAGTGTCAATACAACCTTGTCTGATAAAAGTGTTCCCTTTTCAGTCCAGGTTTTGTTTTCAATGTCAAATTTTATTTTCAATGCCAAATTTAACCGCCACTGTTCCAGCCCCATAAATGTTACAGCGGAGCGTATCAATCTATGTAATAATTTTGAATATTGTGAAATTGAAGGCATGTCAATTGCTGTAAACAAGTTAAATAAAATGTTCTAAAAGTTGAGTTAATACAGTTTGTTAAGGCCACAGGCTTTGAGACTTTTTATCAGCTATTCGGTGATATACTGAATGTCAATAATAATGTCTTCATGTATATTTAATAGTTTTCTGACGGAGTTGACAAAATCTATTTATCAAAGGCCAAAGTGGCCTTGCCTTAAAAATGATTTAATTCCAGGCCTGGTGTGGAGTGGGGATAAGGCTGCTTCTTTAAAGACATTTAACATATACATACTGTGTCTAAACAAAGAAGTGCTCATTTTAGCCATGGAGTGGTTCAAATGTGTCATTTTACCAACAAAGTGAAATTCAAATTTATAGTATTCTTCTATTGTGACAACAAATTTATGTTCTCATCAAAAACAGACAACATATCACATGATTTACACGTGTTTCCTATATATTTTCAGAAATATATAAAGTAGCACAAAGCTTATAATGTGATACAGGAACGGATCAGTGCTTAATACAAGAAAGATTGAACACTAAAAACATTACAGATCAAAAAGTGTAGGTTCACATCAGAAAGTATTAATTCAAGTATCAAATACATGACTTACACACTCTTATCTATATGTACGATATACAAAAAAAAAAGTCTATAAAGCTGACATGGTAACACTAGGGGTGTTAACGTGAACACAAAACTCACGGTACGGATCTTATCACGGATTTGAGTCACGGATCAGATCATTATTAGGATCAGCGGAAAAAAAGGGGGGAGACAAATAAAACTTTGTTTTCCATTTATTCTGTAACACACTGAAACAGCAAGGAACTTTTGCCCATGGTCTTAAATGAAAACAACATTTAAGATGTCCAATGTTTAAATAAAATAAAATATATAAAATATCCAATGCTCAGTTATTGCAATATGAGGCATGAAACCTTCCTCTTTTAGACAGTGAATGAAACAGCCTCTGTCCACATCATCAAAACTTGATGATAACAAACATTCACCGCTAACGTCAGTTAGCAGCTAGATGCTAATTAGCTGCTCAGCTGCAGCACATTAAACAGCAGGTAAACAACTCAAATGTCACATCAGACCCGTTAGATGCTAGTTTGATCGTTACTCTTCAAAATCCCTGTTAATGTTAGCGACAT
>NC_056538.1:32541593-32556593 GCF_910596095.1 Thunnus maccoyii | reverse complement strand
CTTTCATTTCAATAAATGTTCAAATGATCCAATATTTCAGCAAAAATCAAAGATTAGAGAAAAAGTCCAAAAACTGAAAACAGATTTGTGTATCAGAACTTTGTTTCTTCTTCTTTCCTCTCCCATTAATCATCTCACCACCCCTCAGATTTATCTGCTGACCCTTTGGAGGGGCCCGACCCCTAGGTTGGGAACCACTGGACTAAACTAGCTAACTGTATATAAAGTAGTGTAAACTAGCTCCACCTCCAGCAGCTACAACAGTAACATGCTGCTCTAACACTGATGCTCCACTATTAATAATCTAATGATGTCATATATAATAATATATCAGTCAGAGTACTTAGGTAAGTAATACTTATGTACTTTTACTTCGTTCATATAATTAATTGAACGTAGATTTCACCCGTTCACTCTGTTCTGCTTCAGTTCTCTGGACTCTACCTGGTCTCACTGGTAGTCATCCTCATTGGCTTCATCACCTTCAACACCGTGCCAACACCCACTGAGGGCACAGATCCCGCCATCACCTCCTCCTCCTCTTCCTCCTCTTCCATCTGTGAGGGAGGTTTCTATGACAATCCTGTGGCCAATCAGAGTGACATCACCAAACAGGAAGTGGCAGTGAGGATCACGGCTGAGGAGGAGGAGGAGGAGGAGGAGGAGAAGAGGAGAGCTTCAGGGCCATCACAGAGCCTCGGAGGAAGAAGAGATGATGAAGATGTTGTTGCCGTTGGACACAGCACTAAAATGTGAGCTCTAACACAAAAGGCCATTAGGTTGAATATTTTTTAAACACATTTATTTATTGAGTTTTGCTTTTATATAGAAATACAGAGAACAAACTTGTATTTTTAGTGGGACACGGCTCTTCCTGGAACGACATCAGTAGCTGTTGTTGTTGTTATGATGTTGTATCAGTAGCTGTTGTTTCGATGGAAGTCCATAAATGAATCACACATATTTTCAAACTCTTGTGCTTTTCTTCTATAGTGTGTCATAATTTTACCCCCTAAGAAGGCAGCAAACAGTCCTTTCATCCACCGGCTGTATATTGTTTTTCAATGCATTTAACCAAACAAAGCACATCAAATACTTTGCATGAAGGACTAAAGAATAATAATTATATCATCACTCTACCTGGTCTCACTGGTAGTCATCCTCATTGGCTTCATCACCTTCAACACTGTGCCAACACCCACTGAGGGCACAGATCCCACCATCACCTCCTCCTCCTCTTCCTCCTCTTCCTCTTCCATCTGTGAGGGAGGTTTCTATGACAATCCTGTGGCCAATCAGAGTGACATCACCAAACAGGAAGTGGCAGTGAGGATCACGGCTGAGGAGAAGGAGGAGGAGGAGGAGAAGAGGAGAGCTTCAGGGCCATCACAGAGCCTCGGAGGACGAAGAGATGATTGAATTCATGTGATGGTTATGGTATTTTTAATTGAAAATGCCAATATATCATAATTAACGAGCAGACGATGCTGAAAGACACAAGAGAAGACCTCAATGGGGCCAGACAAAAAAATCGCATCTGAAATGATCAAAACCAGCTCCTCCGTTACAAAGTGGCGGCCCATGAACCACAGCTTGAAAAGACTAAATTTACGACGAAAGATCTGCAGACGTATCAGCTACGATTCAAGGAGGATTTAGAGGCATGCTTACCTTTTCTCGATAAGCCCAAGAAATTAAGAAAAAGAGTCCTTCTCCTCAAAAGATGCTACTTAGACGGCGATGATAGACTGCCAATGGATGAAAACACTCGATTGGCCTATCAACATCAGATTGACTGTTTAAAGAAAAAGCTTGCTAGCACTCTAGAGGTCAACAAGGCTCTCTCCAACGAAGTAAGAAATCGTGAAATGCGGGTACAGAGCAATGCTAAAACTGCACACGAGGAAAGGGCCGCTTTAATTGGACATATAAATAAAATGGTTGAGAAGCACAAACCACAGAAAGCAAAATCAACCAGTAACCTAGGCTGTGTCCCAGTTAAATTGCCACCTATTAAAAAGCCTCATCCTCCTACAGAACAGCAGCAGCACTTTTTAAGCTCAGAGCTCAGACGGCTCAGCAGTTAGCACAGTGGCCTCATATCCCGTCTTCCACATGCCCACATTCAACCATTAATGGTCAATGCAAAAGCATTCATGAATATAAAACATGCAGATAATTGGGCTCCCAGTAGAAACCTGCTGAACAACTGAAGCTTAAGTTATCAGAGAAACAAGCTGAGCAAACGTTAGCAGCAGCTGGGCTAGCAGTGCCAGCCAAACATTGTCAGAGAAACATTGATTTTTAATGTAAAACTGCTTTATTCAGTGTTTTTACTGGTTTTAATCACCGGGTCCGTTTGTTTGGAGAGGAGGAGGCCGGTAATTCAGCTCCCGGTAAAAACATCCTGAATGATTAACACTGGAGTAATCTCTGTACTACTGCCTCCAGCAGCACACAGAGGGAACCACACTGTGGCCTAGCAGTGCCAGCCAAACATTGTCAGAAAAACATTGATTTTTTACGTGAAACAGCTTTATTCAGTATTTTTACTGTTTTAATCCCCGTGTACATTTTTTTTTTTGGAAAGGAGGAGACCTCTGCAGATAATTGGGCTCCCAGTAGAAACCTGCTGTAGGAATGAGAAGCACACAAAGACGAAGAATAAAATAAAAAGAAAAGAATTAGCTGGACACTGTCCCTGTCCCGCTAATTCGAAATGTCCTCATAGTGTCTGTATGTTTTCAGGTGAAATGAGCTTGAGGAGAAAAGGCCGAATAAATCTCTGGCAGGACTCAAGCAGCAGTTGACTACTGAACACTGTGAGAAAAGATCTGACACAGCAGCATGGAGGAGTGAATCCAGCATGCAAGCAGACTTCCAGAAGAGACTGGCAGTGTGTCAAGATGAAATGAATAGGAAGTTGCAAGATGAGATGGACAAACATCAGTCCGAGTTGGACAATTTGAAGTGAAAGATAAGTGTGAGGAGGAAATCTAAATCAGACGTTAGAAAACACACTGAAAGAGCATGAAAAGGCTCTTGAGGCACAAGAGCACAAACAACAGAGGGAGAGGGAGAAAGTCAAATCTAAATATTTTATTTGTATTTTATTTTATTTGCCAAAAGCAAAAGAATAGTCGTTCTTGAGGCTAAAGTCTCAGCTCTAGAAAAGGAATTGGCGACTTCCAACAAAGACAGGGACAAATTTGAAGAACAGTTAAAGATCGCCCAAAAGCAAATTAAAACCATTGTAAAGAACGCTATTGTCTCTGAAGAAAAAAACGTGCGTGAAGAGAAAAGGCTGAATAAATCTCTGGCAGGACTTCAGAAGCAGTTGACTGTTACGCGGGAACGTTATGAGAAAACTATTAAAGACCTGACAGAGCAGCATGAAAAGAGTGAAGCCAGCATGCAAGCAAACTTCCAGAAGAGACAGGCACTTTATGAAGATGAAACAAATAGGAAGATGCAAGAAGATATGGAAAAATATCAGTCCGAGGTGGAAAATTCGAAGGACACGACCAATAAGTGTGAGCGGGAAATTAAACAATTAAATCAGTTATTAGATGTCATAGACAAAGAGCATGAAGAGGCTCTTCAGGAACAAGAGGACAGACAACAGAAGGAGAGGGAGAGAGTCAAAGCTAAACATTTCAAAGACTGCATAGCATTGAAAGCGAAGATAATGTCGCTGCTTGAGAAAATCAAAGAACTAGAGAATAGGGAAGATCTGACTCGTAAATTGAATGCAGCGCATGAGGCTATTCAAAATTCAAAATACATCATTAAAAAGAAAAATCAGGAGATAGAACGTTTAATTTTGGAAAAGAAAGAAGCACAAGAGAACTTTTCTAGCGAAAGGGACAACAATGCTGTCCTACAAGCAACATTAAACGACCTGCAGGAGAAACACGACTCTCTGAAGACCATGCTCACGAACGAGCAGACGATGCTGAAAGACACAAGAGAAGACCTCAATGGGGCCAGACAAAAAAATCGCATCTTAAATGATCAAAACCAGCTCCTCTGTTACAAAGTGGCGGCCCATGAACCACAGCTTGAAAAGACTAAATTTACGACGAAAGATCTGCAGACGTATCAGCTACGATTCAAGGAGGATTTAGAGGCATGCTTACCTTTTCTTGATAAGCCCAAGAAATTAAGAAACAGAGTCATTCTTCTCAAAAGATGCTACCTAGACGGCGATGATAGACTGCCAATGGATGAAAACACTCGATTGGCCTATCAACATCAGATTGACTGTTTAAAGAAAAAGCTTGCTAGCACTCTAGAGGTCAACAAGGCTCTTTCCAACAAAGTAAGAATATCAAATTCAAACAACTCCAAGATTCTCCCAACCTTAAGAGCTGCACAGTCTGTTCATAGATCACCTGTCTACCCCCCTGATTGTTTTTCATTTTCTGTCTTCTTCCTTAGAAACCTCAAAAAGGAGGAGCTGGTCACCTGAGGAGGTACAGGCTGTGGAAAAGACACTAATGGCCTTCATAGGAGCTGGTACAGTACCAGGAATGTTGGATTGTGTTGCCTGCATTACAGCTTCACCAAAAGCACTTAAAAAACGAAGCTGGATGGCGGTAAAGTACTATGTTAAAACCCGTATCACTGAGATTCAGCGTGAAAGTGCAAGAAAAACGAACTGAGAAGACTGCGGTTCTTTCACGTTCTTAAATGTGTGGATACATGTGTTTCTTTCTGCACTTGTTCTCAATTATGGTGATAATTATGATGCTCTTTGCTCTTGTTCTTACATGAATAACACACAGAAACAGAGTCATTCTTCTCAAAAGATGCTACCTAGACGGCGATGATAGACTGCCAATGGATGAAAACACTCGATTGGCCTATCAACATCAGATTGACTGATTCTGTGAGTAATACAGCAAATTCAGTTCAATATTATAACTGTTTAATTTTTCTATGAAACAAAATAAAAATTTACATTAAAAACTAAATTAAAGTTAAATCATCAACTTAAGTTGTTTGGGCAATTATCAGTGCAGCAATTGCAGTAGCACATAAAAATGATCTTTAATTCATTTTTACTAGCACGTTAGTAGTGATGGCTTAGATAAGTCAATATATTGTGTGATAGCATGTTGATTGTTTGCAGGTGCACAGACCACAAACTGTTTCTTCAACACTGCCACATTTTGATCTTCACATGAAATGGGGAAAATGTTGTGACAGTGCTGATTTTAACAAGGGAGAAGAGTTTTCTGACTCTGATCTACTTTGAATATTTAATTAGCTCACTGTGATAGTTGCCTCCTTTGTGCACCTTCTCATGCTCTGCTTGATGCTAGCAGACCAGTTCACAGTTAACAGACAAGGATTAGAGAGAGCTGAGGGGGAGAGGAGAGCCGGAATGATCGATACAGTTTTAAATGTTGACAAACTATATCCAATGTTAAGTAGCAATAAAGTAAAGCCATCTGTGCTTTTATGTGTGACACAATATATGTGTCTTTCTTTTCTTAAACAATCACATGTATGCAATGCATTCTAAGATGCTGAATTGGGTTGCATGGCCTGACAAGTTTGCTGTACCACATATACCATACATAACAACACCATATGTTCTTCAGGAACCTCATGTTTTGGAGAAATGATGATAAGTATTGTTTGTCTATGTTGTTTAGCCTGCAGGAGGTCCAAACCAGGAGGAGGAGACCTCATCACTATCATCATTTATATCATCAGTAGTAACACTATCATCACTATCATCACTACCATCATCATCATCAGCATCAGAGGTTTCATCTGAGGTACTTGCAATTTCCAAGAGTTTGGTGTCAGACACCTGTTCACCCTGTTATTGTTACTAGCCAGTTAAAATGCAAATATCCTTCCAGGTAATTAGAAAATTACTGTAGTGAGCGTGCAGCTTCTTGTATTTTTCTTTTACAGCTCACCTTAGAATACCTTGAACGGACGTCCAAGGTGTCTGATGGATCAGAGGCGACTGAAAATCAGACCTGCGCTATAGAAGTGGTAGTTGGTAAGTATAAAGCCTGCTGCACCTCCAGATGTGTCAGGCATTTTGGATAAAAGCATCTGCTGATTGTATGAATGTAATTGTAAGAAAGCAATAAGTTTATGTTTTTAAGTGCTTTAGATGGCTTTGATTCAAACAGTGAAGGTGTGTTGCCAGTTAGCTGTTAATTTATTGTATTAATGTTTTAACAGGATCCTCAAGATCTAAGAGAAGATGGCGAGCTGAGTCTAACAGCAGTGACCCTAAAACAGGTATGTGACAAACTAAATGCAGTGAAATATGTTCACATTAGTTTAACCTCATTTTTTAAAAATGTTGTCAATACTCTAAACATATAAATTGTTTGCTTTAATTTTATAAATATGTAATTAGCTTGTATGATTGTCATACTGAATGACGATACACCACCAGCCTTCATACTGGAACAAATAAACATACAGAGGCTAATAAGTAAAACTTTTTACTTCATATAGGGTAAACGTCCCTATTAAGCCCGCGTACCATATAAGCCCACTTGCAACTTCTGAGTCGAATTTAAAAAAAACACATCATAATTTTTTTCTGTTTGATGTTTCTTCCCATGAAGCTGCTTGTTACATAAATGACACTTTTTATTGTAAGTCAATCAGATTTGTCAATATTGAGTTATCGAAGCATATGTGTGACATGTGCCTGCTGATCCCAAAAGAAGTTGCAAGAAAGCTTTGGTGATTTTGGTACCCTCAGAAAATAACATTTTTTGCATATTTCTACTCCTATTTTTGGTAAATACTCAATTGTTATCAAAATTTAAGAGATTAGTGATTTGAATAAGACATATGTTAGAATATTACTTGAATCAGAAATATTGTTTCTTTTGAAATCAAAATATGAGTTTTAGCATGCAAGCAAACAGACCACATGCTGCATCAATAGAGTAGCTGCATAGTATGGTTCATTGCAATGACATAAAGCATGATAAGTATGTATAGTTTACATTTTTGTATGCAGTTCATATTATTATACTGTTAAATAGATAATAAATGTGTATGTTTATCTTTATTTATTTTTTAATTAACATTTTTATCTGGTGGGCTTAAAGGGTACGCTACCAAAAAAAATCACACTGTTTGGGGTGGATATAAATGAGTGTAACTAATTATTTCTCAGCATGATCAATTAATACTCTTCATGTTATGTTAGCACACCATGTATAGATTTATTTCATATAGTTTTTTTTAATGTCATGTGCATAGAATAAAAATATTCTGTCTTTTAACCATAAAGTCACTGATTTTCCCTTTAAGCCCACCTGCTCCTATTAAGCCCACTTGACTGTGTTTCAATGGGGATTTTGTCCCTTTTGACTTTTGAACCATTCCCCCCCCTAATTTTAACCTCACCTCATGAATCAGCTCAATAAATTTGATAATTATATTTAAATATCACTGATATTAAATAGGTCAATTCATTCTGGACAGCCCTATATTCTATGCTAACATAAGCAATATTTTTCTAATATTTACTTTTCAGATAAGTTTTAGTTTAAGATGAGATAATGAGCGTTAAGATGTTATGACCGATGTCTCCTCACAATGAACTGTATGTTATAATGTTACTCCACAATGAACTGAATGGTTTTAAAATGTGTTCTTAAAAGGTTTTCAAACTATTAGCCTAAACGTGATTAACATTCGAAAGTCAGTTAAATTTATTGTTTAATTGTAAATCCTGAAATTGACTCATTTACCATCCCTAGAACATTAGTGTTGAATCTGCAAGCTGTTTTTCCAGTCAGTTGGTCTTCAGAAATCTTCATAAAAACATCTTCGTACTTTCAACTAGCTGGCTGAACCAGAAATTTTGGCCAATTTCAAAAGCCAACAGCACACCATAGGATAGAGATACAGACAAAATGACAACACATATTGAAAGATGAAGTATTTGAGAATAATTTCCACTATAGTTTTAATTTTGTTCATGAATAGTTTTTTGGCTACATTCCAAAGAGGACATGTTGTAAGTTTAGCTTTTTCTGTGTTGACAACATAGCAAAATGGCTGGTCACGCCCATTTCAAATGCTATTTACAGGCCATAGGAATGAAGTGGAGACAAAATGAAAATAGCTATTGAGAGCTAAGAGTTTACAGATTTGAATAGAACAAGTTTGTATTCTTAAGATTTTTTAATATATATATTTATTTATCAACAAATCATGAAGTGGGCCTATTTGGAACACCCATGGGCTTAAAGGGTACGTTAGGTACCCATTAAGCCCATACCGGACTTTTGCCATATTTTGACAAATTAAACATTAAAAACATTAGAAATTGGAATAAATGAATTGTTGACACTTCAAATGAGAGATTAGACTTTCATTTTAACAAAAATGTTCTCACTTAAATTGGGGCATTATATATGAAAAATGTCTGAAAAGTGGATTTGGTGGGCTTAATAGGGAGGTTTACCCTAACTGTGTAAATGGGTTGGGTTGTTTGAATTTATATATATATTTATTTATATAAATGGTTATTACTTTCAAACATCCATTTATTGCTTCAGAAAGTACGTCTCTCAGGAACACGATATATGAAAGTCACCGCATGCTAACGTCACACTTGGAAGTTATTACTCCTCCTTTCCAAACAAACGGACCTGGTGATTAAAACCAGTAAAAACACTGAATAAAGCAGTTTTACATTAAAAATCAGTGTTTCTCTGAAGCTGTTCAGCTGGCACAGGACGTCCGGTAGGGGCTGCTAGCCCAGCTGCTGCTAACGTTTGCTCAGCTTGTTTCTCTGATAACTTAAGCTTCAGTTGTTCAGCAGGTTTCTACTGGGAGCCCAATTATCTGCAGAGGTCTCCTCCTTTCCAAAAAAAAAAAATGTACACGGGGATTAAAACAGTAAAAATACTGAATAAAGCTGTTTCACGTAAAAAAATCAATGTTTCTCTGACAATGTTTGGCTGGCACTGCTAGGCCACAGTGTGGTTCCCTCTGTGTGCTGCTGGAGGCAGTAGTACAGAGATTACTCCAGTGTTAATCATTCAGGATGTTTTTACCGGGAGCTGAATTACCGGCCTCCTCCTCTCCAAACAAACCCGGTGATTAAAACCAGTAAAAACACTGAATAAAGCAGTTTTACATTAAAAATC
This sequence comes from Thunnus maccoyii, assembly GCF_910596095.1. NCBI lineage: Eukaryota > Metazoa > Chordata > Actinopteri > Scombriformes > Scombridae > Thunnus > Thunnus maccoyii. The sequence goes on along the minus strand of NC_056538.1, from coordinate 32,547,438 downwards.
AATGTTTCTCTGACAATGTTTGGCTGGCACTGCTAGCCCAGCTGCTGCTAACGTTTGCTCAGCTTGTTTCTCTGATAACTTAAGCTTCAGTTGTTCAGCAGGTTTCTACTGGGAGCCCAATTATCTGCATTTTTTATATTCATGAATGCTTTTGCATTGACCATTAATGGTTGAATGTGGGCATGTGGAAGGCAAGATATGAGGCCGCTGTGCTAACTGCTGAGCCGTCTGAGCTCTGAGCTTAAAAAGTGCTGCTGCTGTTCTGTAGGAGGATGAGGCTTTTTAATAGGTGGCAATTTAACTGGGACACAGCCTAGGTTACTGGTTGATTTTGCTTTCTGTGGTTTGTGCTTCTCAACCATTTTATTTATATGTCCAATTAAAGCGGCCCTTTCCTCGTGTGCAGTTTTAGCATTGCTCTGTATCCGCATTTCACGATTTCTTACTTCGTTGGAAAGAGCCTTGTTGACCTCTAGAGTGCTAGCAAGCTTTTTCTTTAAACAGTCAATCTGATGTTGATAGGCCAATCGAGTGTTTTCATCCATTGGCAGTCTATCATCGCCGTCTAAGTAGCATCTTTTGAGGAGAAGGACTCTTTTTCTTAATTTCTTGGGCTTATCAAGAAAAGGTAAGCATGCCTCTAAATCCTCCTTGAATCGTAGCTGATACGTCTGCAGATCTTTCGTCGTAAATTTAGTCTTTTCAAGCTGTGGTTCATGGGCCGCCACTTTGTAACGGAGGAGCTGGTTTTGATCATTTAAGATGCGATTTTTTTGTCTGGCCCCATTGAGGTCTTCTTTTGTGTCTTTCAGCATCGTCTGCTCGTTCGTGAGCATGGTCTTCAGAGAGTCGAGTTTCTCCTGCAGGTCGTTTAATGTTGCTTGTAGGACAGCATTGTTGTCCCTTTCGCTAGAAAAGTTCTCTTGTGCTTCTTTCTTTTCCGAAATTAAACGTTCTATCTCCTGATTTTTCTTGTTAATGATGTATTTTGAATTTTGAATAGTCTCATACGCTGCATTCAATTTACGAGTCAGATCTTCCCTATTCTCTAGTTCTTTGATTTTCTCAAGCAGCGACATTATCTTCGATTTCAATGCTATGCAGTCTTTGAAATGTTTAGCTTTGACTGTCTCCCTCTCCTTCTGTTGTCTGTCCTCTTGTTCCTGAAAAGCCTCTTCATGCTCTTTGTCTATGATATCTAATAACTGATTTAATTGTTTAATTTCCCGCTCACACTTATTGTTCGCGTCCTTCAAATTTTCCACCTCGGACTGATATTTTTCCATATCTTCTTGCATCTTCCTATTTGTTTCATCTTCATAAAGTGCCTGTCTCTTCTGGAACTTTGCTTGCATGCTGGCTTCCCTCTTTTCATGCTGCTCTGTCAGGTCTTTAATAGTCTTCTCATAACGTTCCCGCGTAACAGTCAACTGCTTCTGAAGTCCTGCCAGAGATTTATTCAGCCTTTTCTCTTCACGCACGTTTTTTTCATCAGTGACAGTAGCGTTTTTTAAAAGGGCTTTAACGTGCTTTTGGGTGATCTTTAACTCTTCTTCAAACTTGTCCCTGTCTTTGTTGGAAGTCGCCAATTCCTTTTCTAGAGCTGAGACTTTAGCCTCAAGAACGTCTATTTTTTTGCTTTTGGCATCCACTTCATTCAGCCAGAATTTTCTGTCCTTTTCATGGAGTGATAGTTGTCTGTCCACTTGCCATTTAAGGATTTCGACTGGAACAAGTTCCTCTTTCTTTCCTTCTATCATTGGTTGCTCCATTGGCTTCTTCATTGATTTCTCCATTGATTTCCTCATTGGTTTCTCCATTGTTTTCTTCATTGTTTTCTCCATTGTTTTCTCCATTGTTTTCTTCATTGGTTTCTCCATTGTTTTCTTCATTGTTTTCTCCATTGCACTGATCAGTTCAAAACACTCTGATTTATCAATAGATTAGAATAGATTAGGTGCTAATTCTTGTGTGTATTGGTGTTTTGTATGCGTTGTATAAGCTACTGGGTGCCTAAATTTCCCGCAGGATGAATAAAGTCTGAACCCGTATATCTATCTTCAAGAAAACTGAAAGGCAATATCAGTCTTTGATCCTTTGATCTCATACACACATCAAAGTATCAAAGGGGATGACATCATCACACCATTCCATGATGCATCAAAGGAATAACATTCTATCCCATTCTGTGATGTCACAGAGTGTGTGTGTCTGTATGTGTGTGTGCGTGTGTTTGTGTGTGTGTGTGTGTGTATGTGTGTGCGTGTGTGTGTATGTGTGTGTGCGTGTGTGTATGTGAGGATGTACTCAACAATACTCATGTACTTAAGGATGCCTACTGGAGTAATTATGGTGAAAAGACTTAAAATAAATTAAATCAGTTAAAACATGAAGCTTCACTTTACATTCAGACAAACTAATGTGGCAGCTACAATTATTAGATCTCATCTGAAACAAACATTTATCTTCCAAAAGGAATTATATATCAGAATTCTTAAAATTCATTTTTTAGTGGAAGATTTTTCAGTGTCAATACAACCTTGTCTAATAAAAGTGTTCCCTTTTCAGTCCAGGTTTTGTTTTCAATGTCAAATTTTATTTTCAATGCCAAATTTAACCGCCACTGTTCCAGCCCCATAAATGTTACAGCGGAGCGTATCAATCTATGTAATAATTTTGAATATTGTGAAATTGAAGGCATGTCAATTTGCTTAAACAAGTAAAATAAAATGTTCTATAAGTTGAGTTAATACAGTTTGTTAAGGCCACAGGCTTTGAGGCTTTTTATCAGCTATTCGGTGATATACTGAATGTCAATAATAATGTCTTCATGTATATTTAATAGTTTTTTGACGGAGTTGACAAAATCTATTTATCAAAGGCCAAAGTGGCCTTGCCTTAAAAATGATTTAATTCCAGGCCTGGTGTGGAGTGGGGATAAGGCTGCTTCTTTAAAGACATTTAACATATACATACTGTGTCTAAACAAAGAAGTGCTCATTTTAGCCATGGAGTGGTTCAAATGTGTCATTTTACCAACAAAGTGAAATTCAAATTTATAGTATTCTTCTATTGTGACAACAAATTTATGTTCTCATCAAAAACAGACAACATATCACATGATTTACACGTGTTTCCTATATATTTTCAGAAATATATAAAGTAGCACAAAGCTTATAATGTGATACAGGAACAGATCAGTGCTTAATACAAGAAAGATTGAACACTAAAAACATTACAGATCAAAAAGTGTAGATTCACATCAGAAAGTATTAATTCAAGTATCAAATACATGACTTACACACTCTTATCTATATGTACGATATACAAAAAAAAAAAGTCTATAAAGCTGACATGGTAACACTAGGGGTGTTAACGTGAACACAAAACTCACGGTACGGATCTTATCACGGATTTGAGTCACGGATCAGATCATTATTAGGATCAGCGGAAAAAAAGGGGGGAGACAAATAAAACTTTGTTTTCCATTTATTCTGTAACACACTGAAACAGCAAGGAACTTTTGCCCATGGTCTTAAATGAAAACAACATTTAAGATGTCCAATGTTTAAATAAAATAAAATATATAAAATATCCAATGCTCAGTTATTGCAATATGAGGCATGAAACCTTCCTCTTTTAGACAGTGAATGAAACAGCCTCTGTCCACATCATCAAAACTTGATGATAACAAACATTCACCGCTAACGTCAGTTAGCAGCTAGATGCTAATTAGCTGCTCAGCTGCAGCACATTAAACAGCAGGTAAACAACTCAAATGTCACATCAGACCCGTTAGATGCTAGTTTGATCGTTACTCTTCAAAATCCCTGTTAATGTTAGCGACATGCTGTCTGCCCATGACTTGTACTTACAGCAGTTTGTTTACTTTGTGTTAAATGAGACATTAAATTTGGCAATTAATCCTCAGTTTATATGCCTGCCGAACTGTGGGGGACGATCCGTATGAATCACGGATCAACTACAATCCGTTACTTCACTAGTTAACACTTGTTATTCCAGTTACTTTAAGCTTATTACTCGATATATGACTCAGTTTAAAAACAAACTAAAGAAACTGTCAGAAGCAAGCAGCCAGACCTCCTGCACTCAACTGCTGCATAAGTCCTGCCAGAGATTTATTCAGCCTTTTCTCTTCACGCATGTTTTTTTCTTCAGAGACAATAGAGTTCTTTACAATGGTTTTAATTTGCTTTTGGGCGATCTTTAACTGTTCTTTAAATTTGTCCCTGTCTTTGTTGGAAGTCGCCAATTCCTTCTCTAGAGCTGAGACTTTAGCCTCAAGAACGACTATTCTTTTGCTTTTGGCAAATAAAATAAAATACAAATGAAATATTTAGATTTGACTTTCTCCCTCTCCCTCTGTTGTTTGTGCTCTTGTGCCTCAAGAGCCTTTTCATGCTCTTTCAGTGTGTTTTCTAACGTCTGATTTAGATTTCCTCCTCACACTTATCTTTCACTTCAAATTGTCCAACTCGGACTGATGTTTGTCCATCTCCTCTTGCAACTTCCTATTCATTTCATCTTGACACACTGCCAGTCTCTTCTGGAAGTCTGCTTGCATGCTGGATTCACTCCTTTCATGCTGCTGTGTCAGATCTTTTCTCACACACACACACACACACACACACACACAGACCTGCACATGTCTTCATGATGGTCTTCAGTGGACCCACAGTGTAGAGAAGACCCACCAGGATACCTGCCAGGTGTCCAACCAAAGAGGTCCTGAAGAAGAACCACACAGACCACAGTATGAAAAATGCACTACAGTATGTTCAGTATATGCACAGTTATCACCGCTAGAGCAGCTGTTTTATCTCTCTGCAGCCTGTTACTTGTTTAACAAACACCTAAATAAAAACCTGCATTTTGTATTTACACTGTGTACTGTGTCCTGTTCAGGGACGAAGGGCTTTTCTTGCAGGCATGTAGATGTTTTCAGGCCGGGACTCTTATCAAGCGTGAGAAATTTGGTGCAGGTTGAACAGTGTACTTTGAACTTTTAATCACAAACTAGATGACATAAACTGATTTTGAAGTCATTGTGATGAATTCTGTAGGAGGAGTTTGTTAAAATACAAGGCATGGAAATCACAAAAACTGAACAGTAAATTCAAAATGGCCGACTTCCTGTTAGGTTTAAGCTATGGTTCTAAGAGACTTTTTTGTGCACCCTGGCATGATACATGTGTGTACCGATTTTCATACCTGTAGGTTTAATGTGCGGCGGGGGCTGTTTCGTTGAAATATTGTGGGTGGCGCTGTTTAAGCCAGTTTGCATCACGGATGGAATATTGTCATGTTGTCAACGGCTTTGATGAAAACTCAAAAGCTTCAGGAGATATCAATCTGATGAAATCTGTGGGAGGAGGAGGAGGAATTTGTTAAAATACAAAGCATGCAAATCGCCAAAAATGGTCACTTAATTCAAAATGACTTCTAACTTCCTGTTGGGTTTACAGTTTTGCTGCAAGAGACTTTTTTGTGCGTGTGGGCATGATACATGTGTGTACTGAGGCACACCTGATGCTCATCCAGTAATCACTCCCGCCATGAAAGCCTGGTCAAGACACTGCTCCTGTGCCAGATTATCCCATTGCAGTTGGTAACTATGAGTCCCTGATATTCTCTTGTGTTTTACTCGAGCTTCTTTGAGTTTTCACTGCTAGTCTTGTAGTGTTTTTTCCTTTCTTGTTATGTTTGTATGGCTGACCTGAGTTTTTTCTGTGTGTAGTTTTCCGCTGTGCCTTGCAGTCTCCAGTGCTACTGTTTTTTTTTTTATATTCATGAATGCTTTTGCATTGACCATTAATGGTTGAAT